>NC_142799.1:46691809-46786315 GCF_049724085.1 Artemia sp. Qi Xiang Cuo | reverse complement strand
CCAGAAAATTGTATTTTCCTTAATTTTCTTACAAAAACTAGAGTTTACGGCCAAAAAACCCTTATTAGCTCAGATTTTACAGAAATAGTTTTTTTTTCGATCCAAAAATAGACTTAAATTTCAGATTTGCACCGGTGAATTGTATTTTCCATAATTTTCGTACAAAAAACTAGAGTTTACTGCAAAAAAAAAATCTTATTAGCTCATATTTTATAGAGATAGTTTATTTTTCGATCCATAACTGGACTTAATTTTCACATATGAGCCAACGAATTGTATTTTCCAAAATTTTATTACAAAAAAAAAATAGAGTTTACGGTCAAAAACCCTTTTTTAGCTAAGATTTTATAGAAATATTTTTATTTTTCGATCCAAAAATTGACTAAAGTTTCAGATTCGAACCAGAAAATTGTATTTTCCATAATTTTCTTACAAAAACTAGAGTTTACGGCAAAAAACCCTTATTAGCTCAGATTTTATAGAAATAATTTATTTTTCGATCCATAACTGGACTTAATTTTCACCTATGAGCTAACGAATTGTATTTTCTATAATTTTCTTACAAGAAACTAGAGTTTACGGCCAAAAACCCTTATTAGCTCAGATTTTACAGAAATAGTTTATAGAATTAAGTTTCAGATTTGAACCAGAGAATTGTATTTTCCATAATTTTCTTACAAAAACTAGAGTTTACGGTCAAAACCCTTATTAACTCAGGTTTTATAGAAATAGTTTTATTTTTCGATCCAAAAATAGACTAAAGTTTCAGATTTGAACCAGAGAATTGTATTTTCCATAATTTTCTTGCAAAAAACTAGAGTTTACGGCCAAAAACCCTTATTAGCTCAGATTTTACACAAATAGTTTATTAACTAGCTCAGAAAGTAACTATGACAAGGTAAAGCACAACAAAACACTACTGAAATATTCCAACTCTTGCATTTCACGACAGAAATTCAAAATGAACTTCGAAAAATCAAGAGAATTTAAGTGTGACAATGTAAATAACAACAAGTCACTACTGAAATATTCCAAGTGTTGTATTTCAACGAAAAAAATCAGAATTGAACTTTAAAAAATCATGGGAATGTAGATGTGACAAGGTAAACCACGCCAATACACTACTGAAATATTCGAATTCTTGCATTTTGCGAAAGAAATTCAAAATGAACTTTGAAAAATTAAGAGAATATAACTGTGACAATTTAAAGCATAACAAAACACTACTGAAATATTCCAATTCTTGCACTTCGCGAAAGAAATTCAAAATGAACTTTGAAAAAATAAGAGAATGTAACTGTGACAAGGTAAAGCACAACAAAACACTACTGAAATATTCCAACTCTTGCATTTCAATTAAATAAATACAAATTGAAATATTAAAATAAACATAATGTAACTTTGAAAAGGTAAAAGCAAAACAAAAAACTACTGAAATATTCCAACTCTTGAATTTTAAGACATAAATTAAAAATAAACTTATTAAAATCAAGAGAATGTAACTGTGACAAGGTAAACCACAACAAGACACTACTTAAAGAGTCCAACTCTTGTATTTTAAGACATAAATTAAAAATGAACTTCGAGAAACAAAGAGAATTTAACTGTGACAAGGTAAAGCACAACAAGCGACTAGTGAAATACTCCGATTCTTGTATATCACGACAGAACTTCAAAATAAACTTTGAAAAATCATGAGAATGTAGCTGTGACAAGGTAAACCACGACAAGACACTACTGAAATATTCCAATTCTTGCATTTCACGGAAGAAATTCAAAATGAACTTTGAAAAATTAAGAGAATGTAACTGTGACAAGTTAAATCACAACAAAACACTACTGAAATAGTCCAACTCTTGCATTTCAATGAAAGAAATTCAAAATGAACAATTAAAATCAATAGAATGTAACTGTGACAAAGTAGAGCACAACAAAACACTACTGAAATATTCCAACTCTTGCATTTCAAGACAGAAATTCAAAATGAACTTCGAAAAATCAAGGGAATGCAACTGTGACAATGTAAAGCACAACAAGTCACTACCAAAATATTCCAACTCTTGTATTTCAATGAAAGAAATCCAAAATGAACTTTTAAAAATCATGAGAATGTAGACGTGACAAAGTAAACCTAGACAAGACACTACTGAAATATTCCAACTCTTGCACTTCGCGAAAGAAATTCAAAATGAACTTTGAAAAATTAAGAGAATTTAACTGTGACAAGGTAAAGCATAACAAAACACTACTGAAATATTCCAATTCTTGCCCTTCGCGAAAGAAATACAAAATGAACTTTGAAAAATCATGAGAATGTATCTGTTACAAGGTAAACCAAAACACGACACTACTTAAATATTCCAATTATTGCATATCACAAAATAAATTCAAAATGAACTTTGAAAAATCATGAGAATGTAGATGTGACAAGGTAAACCACGACAAGACACTACTTAAATATTCCCATTCTTGCACTTCTCGAAAGAAATTCAAAATAAACTTTGAAAAATTAAGAGAATGTAACTGTGACAAGGTAAAGCACAACAAAACACTACTGAAATATTCAAACTCTTGCGTTTCAATGAAAGAAATTAAAAATGAACTATGAAAATCAACATAATGTAACTCTGACAAGGTAAAGCACAACAAAACACTACGGAAATATTCCAACTCTTGCATTTTACGAGAGAAATTCAAAATGAACTTTGAAAAATCTTGAGAATGTAGCTGTGACAAGGTAAACCACGACAAGACACTACTGAAATATTCCAATTCTTGCGTTTCACGAAAGAAATTCAAAATGAACTTTGAAAAATTAAGAGAATGTAACTGTGACAAGGTAAGGCACAACCAAACACTACTGAAATATTCCAACTCTTGCATTTCAATGAAAGAAATTCAAAATGAACTATGAAAATCAACAGAATGTAACTGTGACAAGGTAAAGCACAACAAAACACTACGGAAATATTCCAACTCTTGCATTTCACGAGAGAAATTCAAAATGAAATTTGAAAAATCTTGAGAATGTAGCTGTGACAAGGTAAACCACGACAAGACACTACTGAAATATTCCAATTCTTGCGTTTCACGAAAGAAATTCAAAATTAACTTTGAAAAATTAAGAGAATGTAACTGTGACAAGGTAAGGCACAACAAAACACTACTGATATATTCCAACTCTTGCATTTCAATGAATGAAATTCAAAATAAACTATGAAAATCAACAGAATGTAACTGTGATAAGGAAAAGCACAACAATTCACTACTGAAATGTTCCAACTCTTGCATTTCATGAAAGAAAATCAAAATGAACTTATAAAAATCAATAGAATTTAACTGTGACAAGGTAAAGCACAACAAGTCACTACTGAAATATTCCAACTATTTCATTTCAACTAAAGAAATTCAAAATGAACTTTTAAAAATAAAGAGAATGTAACAATGACAAGGTAAAGCACAACATAACACTACTAAAATATTCCAACTCTTGCATTTCAATGAATGAAGTTCAAAATGAACTTACTGAGTGTTTTTGGTTTTCGCTTCCCAAATTGACCCTCATCCCTCCCCTGCCCTCAGAAATTGGGGAACGAAGGGCCTCTGAGCCTTGCCCTTGAGGCAGATCCCATTTATTTTCGATTCTGAGCATTTTTGGTTTTCCCTCCAAAATTGACCCTCTTCCCTCCACTGCCCTCAGAAATGGGGGAAGGAAGGGCCTCTGAGCCTTGCCCTTGAGGCAGATCCCGTTTATTTTCGATTCTGAGTATTTTTGGTTTTCCCTCCAAAATTGACCCCCCCCCCGCCCCAGCCCTCAGAAAGGGGGGAACGAAGGGCCTCTGAGCCTTCCCCTTGAGGCAGTTCCCGTTTATTTTCTATTCTGAGTATTTTTTATTTTCCCTCCAAAATTGACACATCGGAGAGGTAAAGCTAGGTCAACTCACAATGTCATTCTATCGTCGTTAGCCATTTTCATAGACTGATGATGTTTCAAATTTATAACAAATTACCTGAGTTAACAACCCCTTCGGGGTTACCTTAACTGTTAATCAGTTTAATCCTTTTTTTTTTCTCCACCATCATACAATCCAATCACTAATTAGAATCATTCACACTCCTATTATTCAAAACGTTAATTAATATCGTTAATAGTGACCAATTTGCGAATTCCTTATCCCTTTTTGCAAAAATGTCAAATACTCACTCTCTTTTAAAAACTAAACCAGACTATACCCACCAAACCAGACTATACCCACCAAACCAGATTATACCCACCAAACCAGATTATACCCACCAAACCAGCCATGGCTTTTCCTTGCGCAATTCCAATGTATATTTTCATGTGTAATTGAAAACAACAGCAATTTCAATGTATATTTTTATGTGTAATTGAAACTGTGCACACCCTTACTACTCACGACTCCGTCGATTGCGGATGACTGGTTGAGTAAAAAACATCAATTATGTGGCTCATCGAGAAGGATTCCATTTACGAGTGCTTCTCTATCATATGCTTCTCTTTGTTTCTTCTTCAACGGCTACTTGTCAAATGATTAATTTTTTTTTATTTAATGAAGCTTAATCCATTTCAAAAAAATTCAATTCCAATATGGATGATACAATAAGTTTTTAAGATCTCCTTACTCTGAACAGCTTTTCTTATCCGAAATACAAACAAGCTTGCCTAGATCATGGGTAACATTCTATGATGAACATTGGATAGACGGTCTTGAAAAATAAACTATCCAAAATGCCTTTCGTAACGGGACAACTCTTCGTTAATATTCTTGTTTTCTGGTGTCCCCCAGATAAAAAAGTTCTTTGGGACAGATTAAGAAATCATTCAAAGAGTTTGGCTATAACACCATGAAAATAATAATCCTATGATAATTTTTAGATATTCCAAACCTCGCAACTAACAATTATTGACAGGGAGTATTTCTAATGGGACAAAAACAATTTTCAAAACATGGTTTTACGAATATTATACTTGAATGTGAAAAACGAAAGTTATGGGAGGAAGTACTAGCCGCCCTTCAAATTGAGAAGAGCCTTGGGTCAAATAGCTCGAGCTATCTAAGCCTAGGTAAAGAGCAACCCTTGTCAATAATAATAATAATAATAATTTATTTATGTCCTCTATACATACAAAATGTACACAGAGGAGCATAGGGAATTCTAACGAAAAGGATGACAACATGTAGCCCATAATACTCAACAGCTCATTCATATATAATAAATAGCTTATGATAGCTCATTAGTGCATAACACTATAAACACTCATAAAACATAACGTATAAACACTCATAATGCATAACGCATAAATAGCTGTTTTATTAAAGCAATGGTGACAAAACTATTTTTCCCTTAAACAAGACAATTAAGGGGAAAATTTATTCTATTTTCTCTAGATCGTCTAAAAAATTGGTCGTAATGTTGATCCATTTTAGCATTAATATCAAATATTCTGAATTTTCGAATAATATACCAATTTTTGAACCACAGTGGAATTCCAAGAAATATTTACAAAACCCGAAAAAGTACACGCGGATACGCTTACTTTTTATTTTTTTACTCTTGGGCTTACTTTAATATTACGCTCCATAGAAACAAAACTCTAAAAATACTTCGATTATAAACTTTGCAACAACGAAATGAATTATTCATCCCAATTCTGAATTTGCCAAATGTTTAACTCTTGAGATTACCCATTTAAAACTGCAAGTATTTTCCATGAGAGACCCAACGGCACTATGGCAAAATGTCCTTCGTATCGAAGGACTTGTCGTAGAAACCTCGAAAAGGGCTCATTCGATTGGAAATTGGAGTAGCTAGTGCCCTTTTTAATAGTCGAAAGGGATTTGAGGGTAACTAGCCCCCCCCCCCCCACGCCCAACATTCCCCAAAACACATCCAATCAAAATTTTGAGACAGCCATTTTGTTCAGCGTAGTTGATTTCCAGATAGAAAATATGTTTTTGAGGAGGACAATCCCCCGCAACCCTCGGGGCAAGGGTTGTAAGTTATGCCCTAGGGGCATAAAAGGTTTTTATAGAAGGCGTTGTCGTAGAAACTTCAAAAGGGCTCATTTGATTGGAAATTGAAAGGGCTAATGCCTTTTTTAATAGTTGAAAGTGATTGGAGAAAGACTAACGCCCCTCACACGCCCACCATTTTCCCAGACACATCCAGTCAAAATTTTCAAATAGCCTTTTTGTTCAACGTAGTAGAAAGTTCTGGAAATTAGGTCTTTGAGGATGACAACCCCTCCCCCCAGACCTCAGGGCGAGGGTTGTAAGTTATCCCATGGGGACATATACTGTTTTTATTGAAAGCGTTGTCGTAGAAACTTCAAAAGGGCTCATTTGATTGGAAATTGAAAGGGCTAGTGCCTTTTTTAATAGTTGAATGTGATTGGAGAAAGACTAACGCCCCTCTCACGCCCACCATTTCTCCAGACACATCCTATAAAAATTTTGAGATAGCCATTTTGTTTAACGTAGTTGAGAGTTCTGGAAATTAGGTCTTAGAGGAGGAAAACCACCCTCACAGCCCTGAGGGTAAGAGTTGTAATTTATTCCCTTGGGGCATATAAGGTGTTTATATGAAGTATTGTCGTAGAAACTAAAAAAGGGCTCATTCGATTGGCAATCGAAAGACCTAGTGCCCTTTTTAATTGTCAAAAGTGATTGGAAGGCTTGAAATTTTTATAGTAAAAATCGATATGGGTATAATTTATTATTTTTTTGTCATGGTTGTTGTTTAGACCAGGTTCCTTTGTATCAAAGGAGTTGTCGTAGGAACTTTTAAAGGGGCTCATTTGATTGAAAATAGAAAGGGCTGATGCCCTTTATAATAGTCGAAATTGATTGGAGGGAAACTAATCCCCCTCCCACGCCCACCCCTATTTGACTTCATGTTTAAAAACTAAGTGTTGCCATAAGATTAAATAAAAATACACTGTGTAAATGCTAATTCCCAAAAAGGCATCTTAGCAGTAGCCCAAGAGCGACTGAGGGTTTTATGTTCAAACTTTTGGGGCTACTTCTAGTCTTAAAATTTAACAAAATTAAAATATCGTAGGTGTATCTAAGCTATCAAAGATAGTATTTAGATTTTTTTGCGAATGGTATCATGTTATCTATTTCAGGTCAACTAGAGGAGGTATGAAACTAAATTAAACACTACTATTTGTGTCCAGATTTTTAAGAGGTTGTATGCTGTTAAAAATTGCTGAAAATTTTTCTCCAGCATACAAATAGCAGGCTAAACTATAAATTCTTAAAAAACGAAAATATTTAAAGTATTATTTTTTTTTTCTCTGAAAAGATTATGTCAATATAAAACAAACAGAAATTAATAAAAAAAACTTTTTCCACAAAATAAGTTTTTCAAAGAAAAGTAAAGAACTCCATTAAACAGAAAATGAGCAAAAATAAAATAAAAGAATAAGTAATAAAGTAATAAGTAATAAGTAAAGTGCAAATTATGTTCTGGCCTTGGGAAGGCATAGGGGTTTTTAGCCCAACTTATGTTAATTTCTGCTCGTTTTGAGTTTGACTCGGTTATTTATTGTAATTTCTGTTCGTTTTGGGTTTCATTTATTTATCGATGCTGATTTGTGGTAGTTTCACGCTTGGTAGATTATTTAATTTTATTTTTGCTAATTTTTGTTTAATAGAGTTCTTTACTTTTCTTTGAAAAACTTATTTTGTGGAAAAAGTTTTAAATTAATTCTTATAAAATGAATGAACACATATGTGAATAGAATAAAAATCATACTTAAAACAATATATTACCTTAACATAAAGAGCGGAGGTTTGAAGGAGGATAACCCCTCTAAAATTTGGAGCTATATCAGTAGTAACCTAAGTGCTGATCCAGCCGGGACAAGGAACGGGACAAGATAATAGTGTATACAATATGAATGGTACATGAAACGGGACAAGAAAACCCACGCCTTTGACACTATATTTAGACATGGAAGCATGTTATGAAACAATTGGGGAGATTACGTTCCTTGGCACCTTTCCAGAGCATGTACTTGTGGATACCTTTCTAAGCAAGGTGATTAAACACGCTTTTACAATCGGAATTGTTTGATTGACATTTTCAAAAAAGGGGTAATTAGTAATTGGATAATTTTTTAACATGAAATCTCTGAATAAAATATTTTTGAAGGGATGGGATGATGGGAGCGAGGTGTCTTAGAGTACTTATAATGGTGTTATTTGGGGAGATTACGTTCCTTGGCACCTTTTCAGAGCATGTACTCGTGGATACCTTTCCACGCAAGGTGATTAAACACGCTTTTAAAATCGGAATTGTTTGATTGAGATTTTCAAAAAAGGGGTAATTAGTGATTGGATAATTTTTTAACAAGAAATCTCTGAATAAAATATTTTTGGAGGGACGGGATGATGGGAGCGAGGTGTCTTAGAGTACTTATAATGGTGTTATTTTGGGAGATTACGTTCCTTGGCACCTTTTCAGAGCATGTACTCGTGGATACCTTTCCAAGCCAGGTGATTAAACACCCTTTTAAAATCGGAATTGTTTGATTGACATTTGCAAAAAAGGGGTAATTAGTGATTGGATAATTTTTTAACATGAAATCTCTGAATAAAATATTTTTGGAGGGATGGGATGATAGGAGTGAGGTGCCTTAGAGTACTTATAATGGTGTTATTTGGGGAGATTACGTTCCTTGGCACCTTTTCAGAGCATGTACTCGTGGATACCTTTCCAAGCAAGGTGATTAAACACACTTTTATAATCGGAATTGTTTGATTGACATTTGCAAAAAAGGGGTAATTAGTGATTGGATAATTTTTTAACATGAAATCTCTGAATAAATTATTTTTGGAGGGATAGGATGATTGGAGCGAGGTGTCTTAGAGTACTTATAATGGTGTTATTTGGGGAGACTACGTTCCTTGGCACCTTTTCAGAGCATGTACTCGTGGATACCTTTCCAAGCAAGGTGATTAAACACGCTTTTACAATCGGAATTGTTTGATTGACATTTGCAAAAAAGGGGTAATTAGTGATTGGATAATTTTTTAACATGAAATCTCTGAATAAAATATTTTTGGAGGGATGGGATGATGGAAGCGAGGTGTCTTAGAGTACTTATAATGTTGTTATTTGGGGAGATTATGTTCCTTTACACCTTTCCATAGCATGTACTTATGGATTTGCTTGCCTTATGTTCCCTCCCCATGCTATTCTAAGGGCTTATGTTCCCTCCTATGCTATTTTAAGGGTTCATGCTCCCTCCCATGCTATTCTAGGTTATTATGTTCCCTACTATGCTATTTTAAGTGTTTATGTTCCCTCCCATGTTATTCTAAGGGTTTATGTTCCCTCCAGTGCTATTCTAAGGGTTTATGTTCCCTCCCATGCTATTATAAGGGCTTATGTTCCCTCCCATGCTATTCGAAGGGTTTATGTTCCTTCCCATTCTATTCTAAGGTTTTCTGTTCCATCCTATGCAATTCTATAGCACTATGTTCTTTCCGACGTTATTCTATGGGCTTATGTTCCCTTCCATGCTATTCTATAGCGCTTTATTCCTTCCTATGTTATTCTATGAGACCTCTACACGTGATTAAACACGTTTTGAAACTACGTGCTATTTGCTTATGTCCCGTTGGTACCTTTCCAAACGAGCGGGGATTCCCCTCCGGTTCCTAAACATTGCAAAAAGCTGGCAAGCATTTTTACGTTCAACCATACATTCACGCCGGTGAGATTAGAGTTACACGCGGACATTGCGAAAAAAGCTGGCAAGCATTTTTACATTCAACCATACATTCACACCAACAAGAAAATGAAATAATTTAGGTGGTATGATCAATTTAATTTTTTTTTAATGCAGTAGTTTTTTAGTAAGGACACTCGATATTCTAAAAGTGTTTGATTCAAACTTTTACCTTGAGCATCGATGTTTTTAGCAGAATTTCAAAATGATAGTTCATAAGTGCTTGCGTATCTGATGAAATAATTTAGGTCGTATGATAAATTTAATTTATTTTTTTAATGAAGTAGTTTTTAGTAAGGACACTAGATATCATAAAAGGGTTTGATTCAAACTTTTAACTTCAGAATCGATGTTGTTAGAAGAATTTCAAAAGGATCGTTTATGAGTGCTGGCATATCTGATGAAATAATTTAGGTCGTATGATATTTTTCTTTTTTTAATACAGTAGTTATTCAATAAGGACACTCGATATCCTAAAAGTGTTTGATTCCAACTTTTACCTTGAGCATCGATGTTGTTAGCAGAATTTCAAAAGGATCGTTTAGGAGTGCTGGCGTATCTGATGAAATAATTTAGGTCATATGATAAATTAATTTTTTTTTTTTTAATGCAGTAGTTTTTCAGTAAGGACACTCGATATGCTAAAAGTGTTTGATTCAAACTTTTACCTTGAGCATTGATGTTCACACACACACACAGAGAAGACACACACACACACACAGAGATGACACACACACACACACAGAGACGAAACAGACATAGAGACGACACACGCACAGAGACGATACACACACACACAGACAACAAACACACAGAGACCACACACACACAGAGACGACACACACATAGCGACGACACGCGCACAGAGACGACATGCACACAGAGACGACACACACACACACACAGAGAGAGAGAAGACACACGCACAGAGACGACAAACACACAGAGAAGACAAAAACTCAGATATTACTTAACCACTAAGACGACAAACGCACAGAGACAGGAAACGCACAATGACGAAACACACACAGAGATGATAAACACATAGATACGACACACGCAAAGAAACTACACACACATATAGATAACACACACACAAAGAGAAGACACACACACAGATACGAAACACACATAGAGACGAGACACGCACAGAGACGACACACACACACAAAGACAACAAGCACAGAGAAAACACACACACAGAGACACCACACACACACAGAGACGACATACACATAGTGACGACAGACGCACAGAGACGACACACACACAGAGACGACAACACACAGAAAGAAGACACACGCACAGAGACGACACCCACACAGAGACGACACACACACAGAGAGACGACACAGACACAGAGACGACACACTCAAAGTGACGACTTACACATAGAGACGACAAACACACAGAGACGACAAACACACAGAGACGACACACATAGAAAGACGACACACACACGGAGAGACGACAAACACACACAGAGACAACACACACACAAAGAGACGTTACACACACAGATACGAAACACACAAAGAGACAACACTCTCACAGAGAATACATACACAAATAGAGCCGAATCCCACACAGAGAGGACAAATACACAGAGACGACAGACACACAGAGACGACTCACACATAGAGAGGACAAACACACAGAAATGACACACACACACACAGAGACGAGACAAACACAGACGCGACACACAAACACACACAGAGAGGACAAACATACAGAGAAGACACAAAAACAGAGACCACAAACCCACAGAGACGACAAGCACACAGATACGAAACACACATAGAGACGACACACACACATAGAGACAGCACACACACACACAGAGACGACATTCATACAGAGACGACACACACACACACAGAGACGACACACGCAAACTGACGACTTACAAATAGAGACGACACACGCACAGAGACGACAAACACAAAGAGACGATACACATAGAGGGACAAAACACACAGACACATAGAGCCGACTCACACACAGAGAGGACAAACACACAGAGACGACAGACACAAACACACAGAGACGCCAGACACAAAGAGACGACTCACACACAGAGAGGAATAACACACAGAAACGACTGTCTTCTCTGTCTCTGTGTCTGTGTTGTCTCTATGTGTGTGTCGTCTCTGTGTGTGTGCGTGTTGTTTCTGTGTGTTTGTTCTCTCTGTGTGTGAGTCCTCTCTTTGTGTCTGTCGTCTCTGTGTGTTTGTGTCTGTCGTCTCTGTGTGTTTGTCCTGTCTGTGTGTGTGTCGTCTCTATGTGTGTGTGTGTGTGTTTGTTGTCCCTCTATCTGTATCTTCTCCGTGTGTTTGTCGTCTCTGTGCGTGTGTCGTCTCTATGTGTAAGTCGTCACTTTGTGTGTGTCGTCTCTATTTGTCTGTGTGTCCTCTCTATGTGTGTGGGTGTCGTCTGTGTGTGTGTGTGCTGTCTCTATGTGTGTGTGTGTCGTCTCTATGTGTGTTTCGTCTCTGTGTGCGTGTCGTCTCTGTGGATGTGTCGTCTCTGCTTTTGTGTCTTCTCTGGATGTTTGTCCTCTCTGTGTATGTGTTTCGCCTCTGTGTATGTCTCGTCTTAGTGTGTGTTTCGTCTCTCTGTGTGTGTGTGTGTCGTTTCTGTGTGTTTTTCCTCTCTGTGTGTGAGTCGTCTTTTTGTGTCTGGCGTCTCTGTGTGTTTGTGTCTGTCGTCTCTGTGTGTTTGTCCTCTCTGTGTTTGAGTCAGCTCTATGTGTGTGTGTGTGTGTGTTGTCCCTCTATGTGTATCGTCTCTGTGTGTGTGTCATCTCTGTGAGTGTGTCATCTCGATTTCTGAGTCGTCACTGAGTGTGTATGTTCTCTGTGTGTGTGTGTGTCGTCTCTGTGTGGGTGTCGTCTCTGTGTATGTGTGTCTGCTGTCTCTATGTGTGTGTGTCGTCTCTGTTTGTGTTTCGTATCTGTGTGCGTGTCGTCTCTGTTGGTGTGTCGTATCTGTTTTTGTGTCTTCTCTGTATGTTTGTCCTCTCTGTGTATGTGTGTGTGTCGCCTCTGTGTGTGTGTAGTCTCTGTGTGTGTTTCGTCTCTGTGTGTGTGTGTGTGTGTGTCATTTATGTGTGTTTGTCCTCTATGTGTGTGAGTAGTCTGTATGTGTGTGTCGTCTCTGTGTGTTTGTCCTCTCTGTGTGTGAGTCGACTCTGTGTTTGTTTGTCGTCTCTGTGCGTGTGTCGTCAATTTGTGTGCGTCGTATCTGAGGGTGTGTCGTGTCTTTGTGTGTGTGTTATCTCTGTGTGTTTGTCATCTCTCCGTGTGTGTGTCGTCTTTATGTGTGTGTCGTCTCTGTGTGTTTGTCGTCTCTGTGTGTTTGTCGTCTCTATGTGGAAGTCGTCACTTTGAGTGTGTCGTCTCTCTGTGTGTGTTGTCTCTGTGTGTGTTTGTGTGTCGTCTCTGTGTGGGTGTCTTCTCTGTGCGTGTGGCTTCTCTCTGTGTTTTGTCGTTTCTGTGTGTGTGTCGTCTCTGTGCGTGTGTCGTCGCTATGTGTGTGTGTCGTCTCTGTGTGTGTGTGATGTCTCTGTGTGCGTGTTGTCTCTGTGCTTGTTGTCTTTGTGTGTGTGTGTCGTCTCTGTGTGTTTGTCGTATCTATGTGTGTTTTGTATCTATGCGTCTCTCTTATATTTGTGTGTATCGTCTCTCTGTGTGTGTGTCGTCTGTGTGCTTTTTCCGTCTCTTTGTGTGTGTTGTATCTACAGCTATGTCGTCTCTGTATATTTGTTATGTCCGTGTTTTTGTCGTCTCTGTGTGTGTGTCATCTGTGAGCTTGTGTCGTCTCTGTGTGTTTGACTTCTCTCTCTCTCTGTGTGTGAGTGTGTGTGTTTCGTCTCTGAGTGCGTGTCATCTGTGTATGTGTGTTTTCGCTATTTGTAGGTAGGCTCTGTGTCTGTGTATTGTCTGTCTGAGTGTATCGTCTCTGTGTGTGTGTGTGTATCGTCTCTCTGCGTGTTTCGTCGCTCCTTGTGTTTCGTCTCTGTGTGTGTGTGTCATCTCTGTGTGTGTGTGTGTCGTCTGTGTATGTGTGTGTGTGAACATCAATGCTCAAGGTAAAAGTTTGAATCAAACAATTTTAGCATATCGAGTGTCCTTACTGAAAAACTACTGCATTAAAAAAATAAATTAAATTTATCATACGACCTAAATTATTTCATCAGAAACGCCAGCACTCATAAACGATCCTTTTGAAATTCTGCTAACAACATCGATGTTCAAGGTAAAAGTTGGAATCAAACACTTTTAGGATATCGAGTGTCCTTAATGAATAACTACTGTATTAAAAAAAAAATATCATACGACCTAAATTATTTCATCAGATATGCCAGAACTCATATACGATCCTTTTGAAATTCTTCTAACAACATCGATTCTCAAGGTAAAAGTTTGAATCAAATACTTTTATGATATCGAGTGTCCTTACTAAAAAACTACTGCATTAAAAAAATAAATTAAATTTATCATACGACCTAAATTATTTCATCAGATACGCCAGCACTTATGAAAGATCCTTTTGAAATTCTGCTAAAGACATCGATCCTCAAGGTAAAAGTTTGAATCAAACACATTTAGGATATCGAGTGTCCTTACTAAAAAACTACTGCATTAAAAAAAAATTAAATTGATCATACGACCTAAATTATTTCATTTTCTTGTAGGCGTGAATGTAAAAATGCTTGCCAGCTTTTTTCGCAATGTCCGCGTGTAACTCTAATGTCACAGGCGTGAATGTATGGTTGAATGTAAAAATGCTTGCCAGCTTTTTTCGCAATGTCCACGTGTAACTCTAATCTCACAGGCGTGAATGTATGGTTGAATGTAAAAATGCTTGCCAGCTTTTTTCGCAATGTCCACGTGTAACTCTAATCTCAAAGGCGTGAATGTATGGTTGAATGTAAAAAGGCTTGCCAGCTTTTTTTCTCAATGTCCACGTGTAACTCTAATCTCACAGGCGTGAATGTATGGTTGAATGTAAAAATGCTTGCCAGCTTTTTTCGCAATGTCCACGTGTAACTCTAATCTCACAGGCGTGAATGTATGGTTGAATGTAAAAATGCTTACCAGCTTTTTTGCAATGTTTAGTAATCGGAGGGGAATACTCGCTTGTTTGGAAAGGTATCAACGGGATATAAGGAAATAGCACGTAGTTTCAAAACGTAATTAATCATGTGTAGAGGTCCCAGAGAATAACATAGGAAGGAACATAGCGCTATAGAATAGCATGGGAGGGAACATAAACCCTTAGAATAGCATAGGAAGGAACATAGTGCTATAGAATAGCATGGGAGGGAACATAAACCCTTAGAATAGCATGGGAGGGAACAAAAACACTTAGAATATCATAGTAGGGAACATAAGCCCTTAGAATATCATTGGATGGAACATAAACCCTTGGAATAGCGTGGGAGGGACCATAATCTCTTAGAATAGCATGGGAGGGACCATAAACAATTAGAATAGCATGGGAGGGAACATAAGCCCTTAGAATAGCATGGGGAGGGAACATAAGGAAAGCAAATCCATAAGTACGTGCTACGGAAAGGTGTCAAGCAACGTAACCTCCCCAAATAACACCATTATAAGTACTCTAAGACACCTCACTCCCATCATCCCATCCCTCCAAAAATATTTTATTCAGAGATTTCATTTTAAAAAATTATCCAATCACTAATTACCCCTTTTTTGCAAATGTCAATCAAACATTTCCGATTGTAAAAGCGTGTTTAATCACCTTGCTTGGAAAGGTATCCACGAGTACTTGCTCTGAAAAGGTGCCAAGGAACGTAATCTCCCCAAATAACACCATTATAAGTACTCTAAGACACCTCGCTCCAATCATCCCATCCCTCCAAAAATATTTTATTCAGAGATTTCATGTTAAAAAATTATCCAATCAATAATTACCTCTTTTTTGCAAATGTCAATCAAACAATTCCGATTGTAAAAGTGTGTTTAATCACCTTGCTTGGAAAGGTATCCACGAGTACATGCTCTGAAAAGGTGCCAAGGAACGTAATCTCCCCAAATAACACCATTATAAGTATTCTAAGACACCTCGCTCCCATCATCCCATCCCTCCAATAATATTATTTTCGGAGATTTCATGTTAAAAAATTATCCAATCACTAATTACCCCTTTCTTTGCAAATGTCAATCAAACAATTCCGATTGTAAAAACGTGTTTAATCACCATGCTTGGAAAGGTATCCACGAGTACATGCTCTGAAAAGGTGCCAAGGAACGTAATCTCCCAAAATAACACCATTATAAGTACTCTGAGACACCTCGCTCCCATCATCCCATCCCTTCAAAAATATTTTATTCAGAGATTTCATGTTAAAAAATTATCCAATAACTAATTAACCCTTTTTTGCAAATGTCAATCAAACAATTCCGATTGTAAAATCGTGTTTAATCACCTTGCTTGGAAAGGTATCCACGAGTACATGCTCTGAAAAGGTGCCAAGGAACGTAATCTCCCAAAATAACACCATTATAAGTACTCTAACACACCTCGCTCTTATCATCCCATCCCTCCAAAAATATTTTATTCAGAGATTTCATGTTAAAAAATTAATCAATCACTAATTACCCCTTTATTTGCAAATGTCAATCAAACAATTCCGATTGTAAAAGCGTGTTTAATCACCTTGCTTGGAAAGGTATCCACGAGTACATGCTCTGAAAAGGTGCCAAGGAAGGTAATCTCCCAAAATAACACCATTATAAGTACTCTAAGACACCTCGCTCCCATCATCCCATCCCTCCAAAAATATTTTATTCAGAGATTTCATGTTAAAAAATTATCCAATCACTAATTACCCCTTTTTTGCAAATGTCAATCAAACAATTCTGATTGTAAAAGCGTGTTTATTCACGTTGCTTGGAAAGGTATCCACGAGTACATGCTCTGAAAAGGTGCCAAAGAACGTAATCTTCCCAAATAACACCATTATAAGTACTCTAAGACACCTCGCTCCCATCCCTTCAAAAATATTTTATTCAGAGATTTCATGTTAAAAAATTATCCAATCACTAATTACCCCTTTTTTGCAAATGTCAATCAAACAATTCCGATTTTAAAAGCGTGTTTTATCACCTTGCTTAGAAAGGTATTCACGAGTACATGCTCTGAAAAGGTGCCAAGGAACGTAATCTCCCCAATTGTTTCATAGCATGCTTCCATGTCTAACTATAGTGTCAAAGGCGTTGGTTTTCTTGTCCCGTTTCATGTACCGTTCATATTGTATACACTATTATCTTGCCCCGTTTCTTGTCCCGGCTTGATCAGCACTTAGGTTACTACTAATATCTGTTTCTTTCAAGTTTTAAGCTCCATCTGAATTTTATTTGATAAGAATTGTCTTTTATTTGTTCTATTTAAATAACACAAGGAACGGTTAGAAAATATTCTTAGGTAATCTGTATGTTTGTTGCTACCCATAGACTGTCTTTTCAGATAATCATAGCCCATGTATCAAAGGAGTGGGCTAAAAATAATAAAGAGAGAAAGCAACCAAAGCGGTGTAACTTTATCTGCTGAAGAAATTTAATATTGCAACAAAAAATATGTTTTACAAACTAGAAAATGTGAAAAACAGAATTTCACGAGATAAGAAGGTCGCTGAAGGACAGATTATTCGAGCCCTCACAAGGATGGTTACAAAGTTGTCCTGCGATCCAGGTTTTAAGACAAGAGATTTTCAAGTTACAAATGACAGAATCATTTAGTTCAAAATCCTCCCCTCCCCCCCCAAAAAAAATTCCGCAAATTTCAGCTTAACGGTCATATGCATTGAAGGGATATTACATTCAGATATGGCTGGAGGTCAGAGAGATTCGGTTGTTATGGTTGTCAAGGTTACTGCTTCAGCTGTAATCTTGCAAATAACGAAGTCTAGCAAATAGTACCAACAAAACTAGTTTTGAAAAAACCTGTCAATTGAGAGAAAATCACCGTGTGAATTTGATTTAGGAACGGGGTAAATATGGAAACCTTTCCATAACTGATCTATGAGTTAGTTGAGCATACCAGTCAATGCCGTGTTTTTTATGCTCTTACCAAATATAGCAATCGTTTAACTCGGAAATTTCATTTTAAGACCCTTATTGGCCCTTAAAAATGGTACATTTTGCTGTATATTATTGGCATTATAAAAGTTGGATAAACGACTTCCAGATCCAGTTGGATAAACAACTCTAAATTATAATCATCATGCTTACTGTTTAATCTTTACTGTATGTGTTCTTATTCATCTTTTAAGCTGAAAATATGGCCAAACTAATTTAGAAGTAATTTATCCATTTGGATTGGGAAAAATTAATGCATGGGGATTATATAACCTTCACAAAATAGATTTATAATCCATTTCTAAATAGTAAGTTTTAAACCAATATCTTAACCCTTTTCTATAGGCAAGAACAAAATTTGCACTTTACTGAAAAAATACAAATGAACGTGCATTGTCAGTTTAATATACATATACTGATATTTAGTAATCAAAATGTTAATGTTATTTGATTTATTAAAGTTCTAAAAGTAAAAACATTTACATTTTTTCAGTAAAGTGCAAATTTTGTTCTGGCCTTGGGAAGGCATAAGGGTTTTGCTCCCAACTTATGTTAATTTCTGCTCATTTTGAGTTTGACTCGGTTATTTATTGTAATTTCTGTTCTATTTGGGTTTCATTTATTTACCGATGTTGATTTGTGGTAGTTTCACACTTGGTAGATTATTTGATTTTATTTTTGCTCATTTTTGTTTAATGGAGTTCTTTACTAGTCTTTGAAAAACTTATTTTTTGGAAAAAGTTTTTTTAATTAATTTCTGTTCGTTTTATATTGACATAGTCTTTTCAGGGAAAAAGAAAATAAAACTTTAAATCTTTTCGTTTTTTTAAGACTTTATAGTTTGGCCTGCTATTTGTATGCCGGAGAAAAAAATTCAGCAATTTTTAACAACATACACCCTTTTAAAAATCTGAACACAAATAGTACTGTTTAATTTAGTTTCATACCTCCTCTAGTTGACCTGAAATGGAAAACTTGGAAAGATTCGCAAAAATATCTGTTTACTTTCTTTGATAGCTTGGATACACTTACGCTATTTTGATTTGGTTAAATTTTAAGAGTAGAAGTAGCCCCGAAAGTTTGAACATAATACCCTCAGTCGTTCTTGGGATACTGCTGAGATGCCTTATTGGGAATTAGCATTATCACAGTGCATTTTGAATTAATCTTAAGGCAATATTTAGTTTTTAAACATAATGAGAGGGTGGGCATGGGAGGGTGGGAGTGGAAAGGGGATTAGTTGCCCTCCAATCACTTTCGACTTTTAAAAAGGGCACCAGCCCTTTCTATTTTCAATTGAATGAGCCCCTTTCAAAGTTCCCACGACAACTCCTTCAATACAAAGTGCCCTGGTCTAAACAACAACAACAACAAAAATATCACTAATCACTTTTGACTATTAAAAAAGGTACTACCCTTTGAATTTCAAATCGAATGAGCCCTTTTTCTAGTTACTACGAGAAAGATGTCAATAAAAACCTTATATGCCCCCAGGGCGTAAACTATAACCCTTGCCATGAGGGTTGTGGGTGAGTGTCCTGCTCAAAAACATATTTTCTGTCTGGAAATCAACTACGTTGAACAAAATGGCTATCTCAAAATTTTATTGGATGTGTTTGGCGTAATGATGGGCATGGGGGGGGGGATAGTTGCCCTCCAATCACTTTCGACTATTAGAAAGGTTAATAGCCCTTTGAATTTCCAATCGAATGAGCTTTTTTTGAAGTTTCTACGATGACGTCTTCTATACAAACCTTATATGCCCCCAAGGCATAACCTCCAACCCTTGCCCAGATGGTTGTAGGGGAGTTTCCTCTTCAAAAACATATTTTCTATCTTGAAATCAACTACGGTGAACAAAATGGCTATCTCGAAATTTTGATTGGATGTGTTTGGCGGAATGATGGGCAGGGGGGGGGGGCTAGTTGCCCTCTAATCACTTTTGACTATTAAAAAGGGACTAGCCCTTTGAATTTCCAATCGAATGAGCCTGTTTTGAAGTTTCTACAAAGACGCCTTCTATAAAACCTTATTTGCTCCAACTTAAAACCCTTGCCCTGTGGGTTGTGGGGGAGTGTCCTCCTCAAAAACATATTTTCTATCTGGAAATCAACTAGCCTACGCTGAAAAACATGGGTATCTCAAAATTTTGATTGGATTTGTTTGGGGGAATGATGGGCGTGGGGGGAGGGGCTAGTTGCCCTCCATTCACTTTCGACTATAAAAAAGAGCACCAGCCCTTTGAATTTCCAATTGAATGAGCCTGTTTTGAAGTTTCTACGACAACGCCTTCTATAAAAACCTTATATGCCCCCAGGGCATAAATTAAAACCCTTGCCCTGAGGGTTGTGGCGGAGTGTCCTCCTCAAAAATATATGTTCTATCTGGAAATCAACTACGTTGAACAAAATGGCTATCTCAAAATTTTTATTGGATGTGTTTGGCGTAATGATTGGCAAGGGGGGGGGGGTAGGTGCCATCCAATCACTTACGACTATTAGAAAGGGCAATAGCCCATTGAATTTCCAATCGAATGAGCTTTTTTTGAAGTTTCTACGACGACGTCTTCTATACAAACCTTATATGCCCCCAGGGCATAACTTCCAACCCTTGCCCAGATGGTTGTGGGGGAGTTTCCTCTTCAAAAACATATTTTCTATCTTGAAATCAACTACGGTGAACAAAATGGCTATCTCGAAAGTTTTGATTGGATGTGTTTGGCGGAATGATGGGCATGGGGGGGGGGCTAGTTGCCCTCCAATCACTTTCGACTATTAAAAAGGGCACTAGCCCTTTGAATTTCCAATCGAATGAGCCTTTTTTGAAGTTTCTACGAAGACGCCTTCTATAAAACCTTATATGGTCCCAGGGCATAACTTAAAACCCTTGCCCTGAGGGTTGTGGGGGAGTGTCCTCCTCAAAACATATTTTCTATCTGGAAATCAACTATCCTACGCTGAAAAACATGGGTATCTCAAAATTTTGTTTGGATTTGTTTGGGGGAATGATGGGCGGGGGGGGGGGCTAGTTGCCCTCCATTCACTTTCGACTATTAAAAAGAACACTAGCCCTTTGAATTTCCAATCGAATGAGCCTGTTTTGAAGTTTCTACGACAACGCCTTCTATAAAAACCTTATATGCCCCCAGGGCATAAATTTAAACCCTTGCCCTGAGGGTAGTGGAGGAGTGTCCTCCTCGAAAATATATTTTATATCTGGAAATCAACTACGATGAATAAAATGGCTATCTCAAAATTTTTATTGGATGTGTTTGGCGGAATGCTGGGCATGGGGGGGGGGGCTAGTTGCCCTCCAATCAATTTCGACTATTAAAAAGATCACTAGCCCTTTGAATTTCAAATTGAATGAGCTTTTTTTGAAGTTTCTACGACAGCTTCTTCTATAAAAACCTTATATGCCCCCAGGGCATAACTTCAAACCCTTGCCCTGAGGGCTGTGGGGGAGTGTCCTCCTCAAAAACATGTTTTCTATCTGGAAATCAACTACGGTGAGCAAAATGGCTATCTCAAAATTTTGATTGGATGTGTTCGGCGGAATGATGGGCAGGGGCGGGGGGCTAGTTGCCCTCCAATCACTTTCGACTAATAAAAAGGGCACTAGCCCTGTGAATTTCCAATCGAATGAGCCTGTTTTGAAGTTTCTGCGACAACACCTTCTATAAAAACCTTATATGCCCCCAGGGCATAAATTAAAACCATTGCCCTAAGGGTTGTGGGTGAGTGTCCTCCTCAAAAACATATTTTCTATGTGGAAATCAACTACGCTGAACAAAATGGCTATCTAAAAATTTTAATTGAATATGTTTGGGCAAATGATGAGCTTGGGGGGGGTCTAGTTGCCCTCCAATCACTTTCGACTGTTAAAAAGGGCACTGGCCCTTTGAATTTCCAATCGAATGAGCCTGTTTTGAAGTTTCTACGACAACGCTTTCTATAAAAACCTTATATGATCCCAGGGCATAACTTAAGACCCCTGCCTTGAGGGTTGTCCTCATCATAAACATATTTTCTCTCTGGAAATCAACTAGCCTACGCTGAACAAAATGACTATCTCAAAATTCTGATTGGATGTGTTTGGGGGAATGATGGACGGGGGGGGGACCAGTTGCCCTCCAATCATTTTTGGCTATTAAAAGGGGCACTAGCCCTTTGAATTTCCAATCAAATGAGCTTTTTTGAAGTTTCTAGGACAACACCTTCTATAAAACCTTATATGCCCCAGGGCATAAATTAAAACCCTTGCCCTGAGGTTAGAGGGAGACTGTCCTATTCAAAAACATATTATCTATCTGAAAATCAACTACGCTGAACATAATGGCTATCTCAAAATTTTGATTGTATGTGTTTGGGGGAATGATGGAAGTGGGGGGTTAGGTGCCCTCCAATCACTTTTGACTATTAAAAGGGGCACTAGCCCTTTGAATTTTCAATCGATTGAGCCTGTTTTGAAGTTTCTACGACAACGCCTTCTATAAAAACCTTATATGCCCCCAGGGCACAACTTGAAACCCTTATCCCGAGGGTTGTGGGGGAGTGTCCTCCTCAAAAAAATATTTTCTATCTGGAAATCAACTAGCCTACACTGAACAAAATGTCTATCTCAAAATTTTGATTGGATGTGTATGGGGGAATGAAGTAACTCAAAACGGGAAGTGGCCTCCTCAAAAACATATTTTCTGTCTGGAAATCAACTGCGCTAAACAAAATGGCTATCTCAAAATTTTGATTGGGTGTGTTTAGGGGAATAATGGGCGTGGGGGGGCTAGTTGCCCTTCAATTTCAAATCAAATGAGCCTTTTTTGAAGTTTCTATGACAACGCCTTCTATAAAAACCTTATATGCCCCCTGGGCATAACTTAAAACCCTTTTCCTGAAGGCTGTGGGAGAGTGTCCTCCTCAAAAATATGTTTTCTATCTGAAAATCAACTACGCTTAACAAAATGGCTATCTCAAAATTTCGATTGGATTTGTTTCGGGATATGGTGGATCACTTTCGACTATTAAAAAGGACACGAACCACTCCAATTTCCAATTGAATAAGCCTTTTTATAAGTTTTTACGACAACTTTTTCGATAGAAAATGCCCTGCTCTAAAGAAAAAAATAATAATAAATAGTACATTGTGCTAATATCGTTCTTATATGCCCCCAGGGCGTAACTTAAAACTCTTGCCCCGAGGGTTGTGGGGGAGTGCCTTCCTCAAAAACATATTTTCTATCTGGAAGTCAACTACGTTGAACAAAATGGCTATCTCAAAATTTTGATTGGATGTGTTTGGGGGAATGATGGGCGTGGGGGGGGGGGGGGGTGGGCTAGTTGTCCTCCAATCACTTTCGACTATTAAAAATTCTACAAGCCACTCCGATTTCCAATTGAATGAGCCCTTTTCGAAGCTTCTACGACAATTTCTTCGATACGAAGTGCCCTGCTCTAAAGGAAAAAAATAATAAATGATACATTGTGACAACATCGTTCTTATATGCCCTCAGGGCATATTTTAAAACCATTGCCCTGAGGCTTGTGGGGGAGTGTTCTCCTCAAAAACATATTTTCTATCTGGAAATCAACTACGCTGAACAAAATGGCTATCTCAAAATTTTGACTGGTTGTGTTTCGGGGAGTGATTGGCGTGGGGAGGGCTATTTACCCTCCAATCACTTTTGACTATTAATAAGGGCACTAGCCACTCTAATTTCCAATCAATGAGCCCTTTTCGAAGTTTCTGCGACAACTCCTTCGATACGAAGTGCCCGGGTATGGAGAAAAAAAGCAAATTGTGCCCACATCGTTCTTTGCTTTGGCAGCGCTGGCGCGCTGCCTATGACTAAAGGTAAAATTAAATAGAGTTTAAATAACAAAGTTTGTGATACCTTGGATGTGAAGGAAGATTTGTTTTGTGACGAGGAATTAGCGACAGTACTAAAAGGATTAAAAAAAATAAGGCTCCAGGTGCTGATAGGGTGGTAAATAATTTTCTTAAATATAGTGGCTCTGAGGTTAGAAAAAAGTTACTGAAGATTATGAACATGATTTTTAAAAAAGTGGAAGTACCTAACGATTTTAGAAAAACCTTAAAGTGACTGTGGTAATTATCGAGGCATTAGTCTGGTCTCTGTAGGTAGTAAATTACTTAGTACTATGATACTTTTTAGACTGAGAGATGCCATAGAAAAAGTTTTAAGAGAACAACAGTGCGGTTGTAGAAAAGGTAGAAGATGTGTCGACCAAATTCTCACTCTTAGGCTGATAATTGAGAAGTGCCTGAGTTTTCAAACACATTTGGTCCTCAGTTTTATAGATTATGAGCAAGCGTTCGATTTTGTTGATAGAAGAGCTTTAATAAAGGTTTCATCCCTGTATGGTATACCAGACAAATACATTAAAGTGTTTAGTGCTATGTACGAGAATAACACTGCTGCAGTTAAGGTAGGAAATGAGGTTAGCAGCTGGTTTTGTATTAAATCAGGAGTTAAGCAGAGTTGTGTTCTATGCCCCTTTATATGGATCATTTTGATGGACTTTGTCTTAAGGAGCACAGGAAAGGCAGTGGGAGACCACGGAATCGAATGGGGAGGAAAAAGTCTCCTGGACTTAGATTATGGCGATGATTTAAGCATCCTAGATGAAAGTGTAAGCAAACTAAATGAACTTTTAGTGGTTTTGCGAGTTCAGGGCGCTAGAATAGGTTTGAAAATCAATGATAAGAAGACTAAGTCACTAAGGCTAGGAAAAAGAGAAGATGAAAATGTGACGTCGGGTAATGAAACTATTGATCAGGTGGACAGCTTCACTTAACTTGGTATTATTATTAGTAAAGATGGTGGGAGCAGTGAAATTGTTAAGAATAGAATAGCCAAGGCTCAGGGTGTTTTTTACAGTTAAACAAAGTTTGGAAGAATAGGAAGATAAGTCTGCAAACCAAGATTAGAATACTAGAATCTACAGTGATGACTGTGGTCAAATATGGGTCTGAAGCATGGACTCTCCGAAAAGCGGATGAAGATTTGCTAGATGTTTTCCAGAGAAATTGCTTAAGGATTGTTCTGGGTACCCGGCTGACTGACTGTATTTCAAACAATAGGCTATACGAAAAATGTGGTTCTATAGCGCTCTCTAGGGCTATAATGAAAGAAAGGTTGAGGTGGTTAGGGCACGTTGTGCGGATGAAGGATGACAGATTGCCGAAGATTTTTCTTTTCGGCCGACCGTCTAGGGCTAAGCGGAAAGCAGGTTGTCCTCGTCTGAGGTGGGAGGACGTCATAACGAAAGATTTAAAGGAAATGGGAGCTTCGTGGGTGGATGTGAAAAGGTAGGCTTTGAATAGATTGGGATAGAAGAGGAGCGTGCGTAGCTGTGTCAGCTACGCACTTGGTGCTGCTTGGTGCTGCGGAGAGTTGTTAGTAGTAGTAGTAGTAATTTCTGAATAAAACTGAAGTATTTTATGCAAGATGACATACCACCCGTATATTTTGACAAGAGATGGAATAACTCGAATTTCTGATTAAACTTACAAGGAAAGGTGTAAGGAAGCATTAAATTATCAGGGACAAAAAAAAAATGAAATCTAATTTTTTAAATTCGCTAAATGGAAACACAAACAGCCATGTAAGCCGAAAATTTTTTAAAAGAAAACCCGGGTGTTCAATTTTCAACGGAAAAGACATCCGAAAAAGCGAAAAAATATAGCATCGTGGAGCTCTAGAAAGAGTAACTTTCCTGATAGTTGTTGCAAAAGACAAACTCCGATAGTTATTGACAGCAAACCGAGGAAAAAAAAAATTAAAACAGCGTGAATTAGTAAAATTATGCAAGAATGCAACTCTTACAACTTGTTATCAAATAGGAATTGAAAAGAAGTTTATATATAGTTGAAGAGCTATTAACGTAAGCTTAGATCCGTTATGGCTGTTGTTGAAACTATTCAAGGTTAGCGCCTACAAGAATATCTTTTTAGAACGACAAATTATCCTATTTCGTTACATTTATCCTTTTACACATACCTAAAGGTATGTTATTTTATTTTTGATTCCGAAAATATCAGATTTACTACTTTATCTTTATCATGTAAAGCACAATCATAAAAATAAAATTTGTCTCTTTAGACACCAAGACAAAAATCTCCCAGACTTTAAGTCTTGTAAGTGTCATAGGCTAACAGCACTTACCAAAATATAAGTTTAAACCTTCTGGGCATTAAACCAGTTTCGAACAATGTGTGATCGAGAAAGCAGGGATCAAAAGATTGTCTATGCTTGAATTTTCATAAAATAAAAAGTATCGCCAAAATTTAAGTTTGGAATTTCTGAGAAACTAAATTAAGAGAACTTTTTATTTTCAGCATTAGGTTTTACTGGATGTCTTTTTTCTGTTAAAAGTTAATAAGGACTATGAAAAGTTTCACAAGACCATCTCATGATATTATATTTTGCCTGTTAGTGAAAAGGAATGGAAATAAAGCTTAATAATGACAAAATAGTTGATCTTAAAAATAGTTGAGCTTAAAAATTGTTCATATAGTTGATCTTACGCAGGAACAGCAGTTCTAGGTTTTGTTGATGGCAGCTTATTGTATACGACTTTTGTAATCTAACTTAAATTCTTGTAAAATGAGAAATGCCAAATTAAAAAGCTACTGTCTTTAAATTGTTCTTAAAAAAACTTTAACAAATTTTTTCTTAGGCATAAGGACATCATTGTCGGGGCTAAGCTCCAGCCATGGGCTATGCAAAAGAAGCTTAGACTCATTCGAAGAGCCAAATTCTGTGTAAGAGAAGAAGAAGGGGCTCTTGTCAATCGTCTGTCTGAAAAAAAAACCTTCCTAGATTTTAGGTCAAAATGGTTCCTGTCTTTTGGAAAGGTAGGCTATTTAGAAATTAAATGAAACTACATCTCGCAGAAAAAATTCTTCATTAGGTAGTAATTCTCGACAGTCCTCACAGCCTTTACGCGACAAAACAGAAGCTCTTTTCTGACAAAACAGCCAATGTCAGGCCTAGTGATGGCAAAAACTTGAATGTTGTAACTACAACTTTCACTCAAAAATATACTATCAAATTATCATAAACTTTTTCCTCCAGCCGAATCAGATGAAGACCTTGTAAAATAAGAATTATAAAGATAATTAGCATCTACTATAATTAAAGCAGATGTAGAAATGCTCATTTTTTGCCCGGTAAGCTACAAGTGGCAAATCTATCTTAAGTAGTTTGATTGCACGATTGGATATGTTGCTTGCGAGAGTAAAGCAGCAATATTGATATCAGATTGTTGAACAAATTGTCTTCGAAAGGAATCAGTACAAAACTTAGAAATGCGTTGGAACGAAAATATGGCTAAGAATTGCAGTAAACTAGCCCCTCTGATTTCCAATCATTCGTGCTGACACGCACATGAAGAGGTTATTTAAAGTCTTTGATCTTTCTTTTTTGGGATCATTTTGATTATGGAAGCTGCATAATCAGAATGAGGAAGAGCTCACTACGGCCTATACTTTAACAACGAAAGAGCTACATGCGGATTGCATGCCTTAGGTTACCAGCCTTTGTTCTAGTGCAAAAAGATAACAAAACTTGTAAGAGTTCGATTTTCTGAAAATTAAGACATGAAGGTAGGAATGAAAACCTGCTAACAAAAAACAAGCTTATGACTTGTCACATAGTAAGAAATTTCAAAGAAAATTCAAGGCTGATACAATAATCAGCACTTTCTAGGATTAAAGTTGAAATTTCTCTATAAGCAATATTTTATCTACAGTCTGCAGCTTTCAATAGGTATGCGCAAATTAAAACTAAGTTCAGGCCCCTAAGAAAACAGCTTTTTATCTACCTCTAGAGCTACTTTAATACTCTAGAAAGGCATATGGATCAGTTATCTTGATTGTGTGAAGTTTTCACTCTTGTAATGCTGATATTTATCGGCTTTCTTTATTTTTTATGCAGTTTTTTCATACAATTTGTTTTTTATACAATTAAAACTAAGATATCAAAGCTCAAAGCACAATGTTTACTTAAAATTCGCGTAAATCCGTAGGTGCTGATATAACTTTCTATAAATTTTGATTTTGTGCGTTAGCCTATAGGGCGTAGCAATGTCCTACTGCAAAAATTCCGAACTTGTGACATTAGAGGTTACAACCGCACCCTGCCTCAACGGTATAAAAGAATGTTGTAACGAAAAATATTCAATAGTGTTTTTTTTACTTGAAATTTCGGTAAATGCGTAGATGCTCATATAAATTTCTAAAATTTTGCTTCGCTGCGTTCTAGCAATGTCTTACTTCAAAAATGTGCTATCGCCCATCTTCTGAAGTTTGAGGGTACAACCATACTCTGCCTTAAAAGTATAAAACGATATTGCAATGATTAAAACATTTCATAGTAACCACATACTATTAAAGTCTTCACACATAAATTCCCCCCTCCTCTTCAAAAAAATTGAATTTTCAAAATATTACTTTCGGAATTCAAACATTCGGACATGTATGTAAAACCATAAATTCTATAAAATATTCTTGTCTTTTTTCACTTGTGTAGTTTTCAAGAGTGATTTTTTCTCAAGACTTGGATTTATGATGAATGTATTTCTTTTTTAACTAAAGAATGTCATGTCATTGACCTTTACATGTCACACATGTGAAATGCGCGTGTCATAGTATTTACACATTGTGTCACACTACATGTCGAACTTGCATGCCACTGACTTATATTTTATTACATAGCTAGAATTAACTATAATAAAATAACCGGTTTTCATAATTAATGAAATAAGTTTAATCGAAAATAATCCGACATGACAAAGCATAATTAAGGTCAATTAACCATGACCGGAAGAAGATCCAACAAAATATGTTTAAAAAATCAGAGCTATCGTAAACCACTTTTTCATATGCTTAGTGAAATTTTATACAACACATTTAACTGATATAACGCTTTCGTTGCAAAAATTTTAATGCATATATTATCCAATAATCCAAATTAAGCAGGACAGAGTTAACAATGAAACCATTATCTAAATTCACAAGATTTATTCTGATCGCATTAGTACTCTCTTAAATCGTTCAAGAAACTTAGATATCAAACTTGAGAAGTAGGCTAACTCAATATTACATTACATATTCTTTAGACAATATTAATAAACACAAACAATAAGAATTACAATAAGGAATTCTATTCGTAAGACGGTGGAACTTTAACCGTTAATGAATATTTCGACCATGTATCTTTAGCAAAACACAAATTTAAATATATGATATTCACAGCCATTCTTTTATGAAATCAAAATTGTTAATTACAGTTTGATAGGTTTGAGATAACATATCTTTCTTACTAGAGTGATTTAGTTTAAGTCAGGAGTCTTATGGTCTTATACTAATATATACAATTTACTTCATTTAACTGACTAAACTGTCATTGTTGTAGCAAAACACATATTAAAATCAATAATATTCACATCCATTTCTTATGCAACCAAATTCTTAATTAAAGTTTAATAGACTTGAGCATATCTTTCGTAGAGTGATTTAGATATAATCAGGAGATGTCTTAGTCTAACATATTTACTTCATTTAACTGACTAGACAGTCATTGTTCTAGCTTAAATATCCGTACTTAAACATATTAATAACCATGATTTTATCAAATCAGATTCACCAGTCACATTTGTTTTTAGATAATTGAGATGACATATATGTCAAACTGGATATATTCATTGAGCATCCTATATTAAAAAATGTAGTTTACTTTAGTTACCTGACTAGATTAACAATGTTCTAGTTTACACATCCATACTGAAGTTTATTCATAGCCATTATTGTAGCTAATGAAACTTGTGAATCACAGGTTTCTTAAATAACCGAGATTACATATCTGTCAAATTGGATCAAATAATTCGACATCTTATGCTAACAAATGCACTTACTTAATGTAACAGTAGTATAGCATCAATATATTTGTAACCAACAATGGAACTAACATTTGGAACTTACAATATGATGCAAGTTCCAAATTATGATGTACGCCCAGTATGGTATAGCCTTTAATGATCTTATCTCAGAATATTTTGTTATTTGGAATGAATAAAACAGGTAAAGGGTTGAACTTTTAATCACTTATCAACTGAAGATAAGTGTGAGGGAATGATGACTCTTACACCGCATTATATAAATGTCAGAACATGATTAGAATATATTCATCCTTTCACATGTCGATTGATTCGGTTTACCTAGCTTCACTTCTTGGCTGTGGTCGTAATAATACACAAGTACCAGGTGAGGAGGGTGGACAATTTACAATATGTCCAATATTTACAATATGTACAATATGTGGACAATATATATATCTGTATATATATATATATATATATATATATATATATATATATATATATATATATATATATATATATATATATATATATATATATATATATATTTATATATATATATATATGCATATTTTTTGAAGTTTAATGTCTTTTATTGACCTTTTTGATTTTTTTTTTATATTTTTTTTAACATAGAAAATTTTTCAAGTTTTTTCTACTTGTCTTAAAATTTCATGAAATATACATTAAAAAAATCAGATTTAATATTTTCAAAATATAAAATTAGAATGATATAGATATGCTAGTCGTGACTTTTACCATTATAAAAATAATGTTTGTAGTAGCACTTTTCTTTTTTTTGACAGATTTTTTTTGGACTTTTTTTTTATTTGGCAGTTCCAATGGTACTCTATGGCTGCTCATTGACACTACGCAGCTGTACCAGCGGTAGTCTATGGCTGGCTATCGACACCAGCTAGTTTATTCTATATTTTCAATCGGTAACTTTTGTACATTGGAAGGATAAACACTTGCATCATATTCTTTTAGAAAAAGTGAAGATGAATTATTCGAAGAAAGAGTGTGCACATGATAAGGTCATCGTTGCGCTGAATGCAGACAAAGACAAATATTTTAATTATGAAACAGGCATTAATGGAGATCTTATTGGAGATGTATGCCTGCGTTGTCATGACAGAGAGATATTAAATTTCTTTGTAATACCGAAAGCATTCAACATTGCTGATGGTGGATATTCGAAAGTGAGATATCCAGAAGTGGTACTGCTCCAAGAGAATGCCATCATAAAAATAATAGTTGATGAAAAGGGGCATCTTTTTGCTAATGGTTCTAGCAACACATTAACTATTGATAGATCCTATTCCCATCGTTGTGGTATTAGTATTCAAATGCAAGCAAAGGGAAAAAGATAGGCCTAGTGCTGCACTAATGTCATAAGCCTTATCTGGTCTACGTGCCAGAACTGTTACCTGTTTTAAAATAATGTGATAATAGACAGTGAAACTGAAATCAGAATAAAAAAAGGCATTGGCATAAAATATAACAATGGTGTACAATGATGAATTAATGGAAATCAAATTATATCACGAACTAAGAGAAGAGAATAGCTACGCTATCTACAGAGAACACGATGAATTATTTTATGGAACAGATTCAAATTGTCAAAAGTTGTTCAGTAATATTAATAATGTGTAATAATGTATGTAACATATTTTTATGTTAATATTCTACTTGTCTTTATTTCAATAAAAATATTTTATACATTAAATTATTATGTTTCCATTGTTTTTAGGGAAAACTAGCAAGTCAAACGTTTATAATGTTTGTTAAAAAGTCAGAGATGTAATAAAAGAAATTTTCAAAGTTATAGATACTACTTGTGGACTCATAAGTGTTGTAATTGATGACTGAGTATCAAAAATGAATAAAAAAAAAGTACTTGAACAAGTTCAACTACACAGGTATTTTTTAGCATCAAAATGATTTTACAACATTTCAAAGAATAAAGAAACTATTCAAATTTTTCAGAATCTATGCTTACTAGGCTCTTCTATTGCTGTCAATAGGCTTGGAAAAACCGTTTTACGTGCTTACAATTGGCTGTCAAGTCACTCGCACAATTGATGTCTCTAGCCTTGGGAATTTAGATAAAATGCTTGAACATATCATTGGCTCTCAAGTGTCTTTGAATTCACGATCTTTAGGATCAAGTAAAACAAACAGACTGCAATATGATTGGTATATTTGAAACGGAACTTATTGCACTGAAACATTCATTCTGCGGCATTATTTTTTAAGCTGCGTTCAAGCTGCTAGATGAATATTGTAAAGAAATGGACTTTTACGATTGGGGCATAAAATACAATATTTATGAACACGATAGAAGATTACGGGTACCTAAATTACATAACGGAAGGTGATTGTAGAATCTTTGGTTTATATTAATGATTTAATGGGAACCCAAGCAAGCACCTACAACAAAAAGCATATATTAGCAAGCATGCAATTATAAGCACAGGCACAAATCATATATAAGCAAGCAAGCAATTATAAGCAAAGGCAGAAATCATATATAAACAAGCAAGTAATTATAAGCACAGGCAATGCACGTGAATAAGCAGGGCGTCATGCACAGCATGTCAGTATTCTTCATCCTTCTTCTTTTGATAACTTCAAAGGTTGAGCCTGGTGGGTGGCTTTGTGATTCGGCCAGAACGCGTGGTGCCACGTAGCAGCTGTCTTGGTTGTTTGGTTAGGTGTGAAGGGGATCGTGGAGGAGACTCTGCAGTGGTAGCATCTGCTATTGGGGTAGTAAATCTCTCAGTGGGTGTTGTTGCAGCACGATGTTGTGTTGGGAAATTTGGTGGGACTCGATGGGATATTATGTGGACGTTTGATTCCTATTTGGGCTCGAGGAGATGTGTGGGGTCGCTCTCCAGGCATACTGGGTTCCGGGAACGTTGCTTCAAAATGCGGCTCGGTGGGCACACGTTGGTTTCTCTCTCTGATCTGTCGCCTGTTACATCTGTAGATCTTTCAATTCTCTGTTTGAAGGATGTAGGATCGTGGCGCGTATTCGTACTTTTCCAGTATCAGTGCTTTCTGTCACCTAGCATTGTGGTCGAGCTTCACCCAGACAGTCTGATCCTTTAGCAGTGGTTTTAGGTCCTTTGAGTGTCTTTTATACGATTGACTTTGTAGTTGCTGTTGTCTTTCTCTGGCTTGTTGGAAAGACGAGGATGGAATGACCTTGGAATATAAGTGTCTGCGAAGGACTGGTAAAACGGATCTGAATTGTTGGCTCATCAGCAACTGTGCTGATGGGGCTAGCTCATCGACTGGCGTGTTACGGTACTCCAGCATGGCCAATTACGGATCAGGCTGGTAGTCTATGGCTTTGTATATGATCCATTTACCGTCTCTGCCGCTTTGTTGCTAAATCCATTTGACTGTGGTTAGCTGGGGCTTGACGTTTTGTGGTCAATGCTCCATTTGTCCTCACAATCTCTGAATTCCTTCGACGAAAACTGAGTCTCGTTGTCTGACGTCAGTGTTTTTGGGATTCCGTGTCTGGCAAAGTAGGCCTTCAGTTTGGTGATCACTTGCTGTGATGTGCTAGTTGTTAGCTTATCGACTTTGATGAACCTGCTGTAATAGTAAACATTGGATCTCATCTCTGGATCTGCTTTGATCCCTTCAGTGGTCAGCAAGTGCCCAAAGTATGGAGTTCTTACGGCATTAAAAACACATTTATCTCGGTTGAACCTTACTCCCTTTTCTCTGGATCGTTGTAATACCAGCCTCAACTTGGGGTAATGATCTTCTGTATTTGCTGCAGTTCCAGCAATATCATCTTTTCAACTTTTTTCAACTATATATATATATATATATATATATATATATATATATATATATATATATATATATATATATATATATATATATATATAGTTGAAAAAAGTTGAAAAAAGTTCCTATGTTAGAAAAAAAATAAAAATAAAACGTTCAAAGAAATAAACTTCAAAAAAGTATAAAAAATGGGGAGAGGGACCAAAAAGTTATGAGAGGGGGTATTGGGGCCCTTGGAGGTAGGGTTCCTTGGTGGTTAGGGTCCTTGATGGTTGTGGTCCTTGATGGTTGGGGATCTTGGTGGTTCAAATCCATAACCACCTCTCTACTTGATTTCTAAAGATTGTACTGGATTTCTAAGGATTGTTCTGGATTTCTATAGTAAATTCTTTTCTTGGTACCTACGAATTTATTAGTTTCAACTTTATGCATACTCAAATACTAAACAATTTTATAAATTGTCCACACTCCTCACCTGGTACTTGTGTATTATTACGACCACAGCCAAGAAGTGAAGCTAGGTAAACCGAATCAATCGACATGTGAAAGGATGAATATATTCTAATCATGTTCTGACATTTATATAATGCGGTGTAAGAGTCATCATTCCCTCACACTTATCTTCAGTTGATAAGTGATTAAAAGTTCTTCCCTTTACCTGTTTTATTCATTCCAAATAACAAAATATTCTGAGATAAGATCATTAAAGGCTATACCATACTGGGCGTACATCATAATTTGGAACTTGCATCATATTGTAAGTTCCAAATGTTAGTTCCATTGTTGGTTACAAATATATAGATGCTATACTACTGTTACATTAAGAAAGTGCATTTGTTAGCATAAGATGTCGAATTATTTTATCCAATTTGACAGATATGTAATCTCGGTTATTTAAGAAACCTGTGATTCACAAGTTTCGTTAGCTACAATAATGGCTATGAATAAACTTCAGTATGGATGTGTAAACTAGAACATTGTTAATCTAGTCAGGTAACTAAAGTAAACTACATTTTTTAATATAGGATGCTCAATGAATATATCCAGTTTGACATATATGTCATCTCAATTATCTAAAAACAAATGTGACTGGTAAATCTGATTTGATAAAATCATGGTTATTAATATGTTTAAGTACGGATATTTAAGCTAGAACAATGACTGTCTAGTCAGTTAAATGAAGTAAATATGTTAGACTAAGACATCTCCTGATTATATCTAAATCACTCTACGAAAGATATGCTCAAGTCTATTAAACTGTAATTAAGAATTTGGTTGCATAAGAAATGGATGTGAATATTATTGATTTTAATATGTGTTTTGCTACAACAATGACAGTTTAGTCAGTTAAATGAAGTAGCATATATATATATATATATATATATATATATATATATATATATATATATATATATATATATATATATATATATATATCGCCAATATATATTGGCGAAAGTGTTTGCAAGCGTATGTTACAGCTAGCATTTCTTTCTCTATTTCCGAATACAGTTTTCCTGCTCTGCAAAGGGACCGGGATCCAAAGGCAACTGTTTTGCTGTCGACGAGTAGTTCGGCTCCTAACCCATGTTGAGAGGCATCTACTATGACTTCCACATTTCTGCTCTTATGGTCAAAGTATGAGAGGTTCTTGCAGATTGCGGCTTGAATTTTCTTCCTCGCACTCTCATGCTGGGTTTTCCATCTGTTAGTCTTGGATTTATATATATATATATATATATATCGCCAATATATATTGGCGAAAGTGTTTGCAAGCGTATGTTACAGCTAGCATTTCTTTCTCTATTTCCGAATACAGTTTTCCTGCTCTGCTAAGGGACCGGGATCCAAAGGCAACTGTTTTGCTGTCGACGAGTAGTTCGGCTCCTAACCCATGTTGAGAGGCATCTACTATGACTTCCACATTTCTGCTCTTATGGTCAAAGTATGAGAGGTTCTTGCAGATTGCGGCTTGAATTTTCTTCCTCGCACTCTCATGCTGGGTTTTCCAGCTGTTAGTCTTGGATTTAGACAGTTCACGCAGAGTGTGCTTTAAAGTCAAGACGTTTGGGATGTATCTTACTAAATAGTTGTACATGCCTAGGAGCACCTGTGGCTGTTCGTGTGATTCTGGTGCTTGCATGTTCGCAATTGCATATTTCTTCTCTGGATCTGCTTTGATCCCTTCAGTGGTCAGTAAGTGCCCAAAGTATGGAGTTCTTACAGCATTAAAAACACATTTATCTCGGTTGAACCTTACTCCCTTTTCTCTGGATCGTTGTAATACCAGCCTCAACTTGGGGTAGTGATCTTCTGTATTTGCTGCAGTTCCAGCAATATCATCTATTATTTCAATGCCGAGTCCTTTGAACACTTCCTCCATCTTCTGTTGGAACTCGTCCTGTGCCGACTTGACTCGAAATGGGTATCGCTTCTAGTGATATCTGCCAAACGTTGGGCTAAAGATGGCTAGGAGAGATGACTCCTCATCTAGCTCCATGGACCAGCATCCATGTCTTGCATCCAATTTGAAAAATGTATTTGATCCTTAACATTTTGCTGCAACATCATCAAATGATGGTATTGGGTGGTAAAGACGCTGCACCCGTTTGTTTAGATCAACAGGATCTAATCAAATCAAGAGAGATTCATTTGGTTTTTGGACGACTACGATGGAGTTTACCCTTTCGGTTGGTGTAGTCGTCTTCTCAATGATGCCATTGACTTTAAGGTGATCAAGTTCTTTTTTGAGTTTTTCTTGCTGGGCAAATGGGACTCTTTTTGGTGGTTCTACTGTCGGTACAGCTTCTTCTTTCAAGTGGATTTTATACTTTCCTGGGAGTTTCCCTACGCCTTAAAAAATATCTCCATATTTCTCAAGTATTCTGGCCGTTTCGGGTTTTATTGTGGTTTCAGGTTCGTTATGTACATTCAGAATGAATTTGATCAAGCTAATATTCTGACTTGTCTTTCTGCTAAGGATTGTCTTATGATCAGTGTTAACCACATGAAACTGGTGAACCTGTTTCTCGCATTCTTTGTAGCAGATATATATCTCTACAAACCCCAAACCTGTAATATTTCTCGGGAGTAGCTTGTTAGAATGTCTTTTGTTAGGTTGTGAGTTTTATTACACTGACTGAAAGAATGTTTGCTTCTGCTCCTGTGTCTATCTTGAAGACTTAGTCTAGTGTCTGATAAACAATTCTTATTACAGCATCTGGCCTATCTGCCTATTTCACTAGCAAGCTGTTGACAGTGAAGGTCATGAACTCACTTGCACTTGTTTCTTCCTCTTGTTGGCTTATTTCATTCACAACTTTGATTTTAAATACTTTGGCGAAGTGATTCATTTTGTTGCATTTTGAACATTTTCTGTCCCTGGCTGAGCAGTTGCTGTTCTTGGTATAAGGTGCACCACTAAAATAGAATTCCTTGTTGCTGTACTGTTTCTTCAGGGCATCTATCTCTTGTTTCGTCACAGGCACTGAAGTCTTATTAGTAGCTGTCATTTGAGCTAGGGAATCCTGTACAAATTCAATGGCACGGCAGGTCTCTATTGCTCTGGCAAGGGTTAACGTCCCTCCTTCACTTAGCAATTTCTCTCTAATCCTGTCACTCTTAACTCCAAAGACAAGACGATTTCTTATTAGGTCAACTCTACTAGTACCAAAGTCACAGTCATTAGAAATTAACTTGAGATGGGTCACATATGGTTCAATATTTTTGTTACCTGGTCTTGCTTGTGGAAAGTAAATCTTGTCGCTGTGGGGTTTGATATGGGTTCAACATAGACTCCAAATTTATTAAGGTAAGTTTGAACCCTGTTTGTCTCAGCATCTGTTAGATTCCATGTGCTGAAAATGTGTCTTCCTTTATCACCAACCCATATCAATAAATACGAGCACTGGAAAGCCTGGGATTTGCCTTCCAGTGGTCCAGAGAACATTAATTCACAGTGTTGTCTGAACCTTTTCCAGACCAATTTAAGGTTTGCCGATGTCCAATCCAAAGAAGTATGTGGTGTACTATCCATGATTATTGTTTCACTTCTGACACCATGCAGAATCTTTGGTTTGGATTAATGGTTTTATGGAAACCCAGGCAAGCACCTACAACAAAAAGCATATATAAGTAAGCAAGCAATTATAAGCACAGGCACAAATAATATATAAGCAAGCAACCAAATATAAGCACAGACAATGCACGTTTAATAAGCAGGGCGTCAAGCACAGCATGTTAATATTCTTCAGTGATTATGGTATTTTTTATTATTATACAATTTCACTCAAATATACGAGAATATTCAGATAAAAAGAAGACTTTGACTTACTTGACTTAAGGCTCCTGCCACGTTTGGGGTGGCGTAGAGAAAGTCGCAACTCTGCTCCTCCGGGCTGAACGGTCTACTGCTCTTATTGGGGCCTCTTCGACAGCGATGTTAGCTATCTCATGGAATTTGTTGAGACTATCCTTCCACCAAGTCTGAGGTCTCCCCCTCGGGTGAGACCAGCCATTAGCTTTAGCGTCAAAATCGTAGACTAGTCGGGCTGGGGTTGTCGTCGGCATACGCAGGAGGTGTCCGAACCATCTGAGAGTACGGTGCGCTATTTGGACGGAGAATGGCACTTGGGAGGTGAGTGCAAGCAACCTTGCGTTGCTTACAAAATCATCCCATCGAAGTCCCTGAATCCGACGGAGCTGTTTCGTGTGGCAGACGTCTATCATGCTAAGGATTGTTGATTTGAGAGGCCAGTTTTCCGTTGCATAGAGGAGGACCAAGCCCAAGGATGCATTATAAATTCGCATCTTCGTGCGCCTAGATATATGCGACATTATCCAGAGATTGTTGAGCCTTCCGACGATAGACGAGGCTTTTGAAACTCGGCTGCAAACCTCTTCCTCTATAGAGCCTTCATTAGACAGCACGGAGCCAAAATAAGTGAAGTTCTTTACAACTTCAACAGGAGCTCCGCAAACAGTTATGTTCTCAGGGGGCAAGACTGGGCTTGGGGGCTCAATTGCCATAAAAATAAAAAGAAGACATTAAACTAAAATCTACTGAAACCTAGATCTCGGAAAGTCATTATGTTATTTTTTATTATTATTATTAAACAATTTCAATATAATAAACGAGAATATTCAAAGAAAAAGAAAACATTTAACTGAAATCTACTGAAATATAGATTACGAAAAGTGATTATGTTATTTTTTTATTATTATTAAACAATTTTACTCAAATAAGCGAGAATACTCAAAGAAAAAGAAGATATTTAAATGAAATCTACTGAAACTTAGATCCTGGAAGGTCATTATATTATTTTTTGTTATTATTAAACAATTTCAATTAAATTAAAAAGAATATTCAAAGAAAAAGAAGATATTTTAATGAAATCTGCTGAAACCTAGATCTCGGAAGCTCATTATATTATTTTTTGTTATTATTAAACAATTTCACTCAAATAAACGAGAATATTCAAAGAAAAAGAAGACATTTAACTGAAATCTACTGGAACCTAGATCTCGAAAGCTTGTTATGTTATTTTTTATGATTATCAAACAATTTCAATTAAATAAACGATAATATTCAAAGAAAAAGAACACATTTAACTGAACTCTACGGAAGCATAGATCTTGGAAGCTCATTTTGTTATTTTTATCATTATTAAACAATTTCAATCAAGTATGCGAGAATATTTAAAGAAAAGAAGACATTTAACTTAAATCTACTAAAACCTAGATCTCGGAAGCTCAATATGTTATTCTTTTATTATTATCATTAAACAATTTCAATCAAATAAACGATAACATTCGAAGAAAAAGAAGACATTTAACTGAGATCTATGGAAACATAAATCTCGAAAGGTCAATATATTATTTTTTATTATTATTAAACAGTTTCAATAAAATAAACGAGAATATTCAAAGAAAAATAAGGCATTTAACTGAAATCTACTAAAACTTAGATCTCGGAAGCTGGTATTCAGACTTCGTTGTGGTAACATCATAGTTTTTTTCGGATATAACCTTACTCAAGCTGTGAAATTTCCCTGTGGAATTTCATTTTGGATTTATTTTTATAAGCGGATTACCGTTTTCAGACTATTTCAAATTCCCTTGGGACAGAAAAATGTAGTTGAATATCTATGCAATAATTGAATAGAAATGGGTGCTAGTAACTAGTTTAGACTTGAACTTATTTACTACTTAAATGGATGAATGTGGTATAAATTAAATATATTCATGATTATGATGGAGCTTGTACATTCTGCGCTGCTAAACTTTGTGCAGTCAAAGGAGTGGATAATGAAATTATTGCCAAACATGCGGGTGACTTTTTTTATGAAAAGTCTATTATGATAGCTAAAACTGACCTATGGTCTCGAGTGTTCGTGGGCGAACGTGTGCCTCGACGGCAAGGTGATCTAGCTAATTACCGTCACATAAAGGATATAATTGAGACCTTTCAGAAATGCGAGTCTGATGATTTTATTTTACCTTCTCAAGAGATTATTTTGCCTGCCGATGTTTCTGTCATTCCAATAGCTGCCTATTAAAGCCTCACAACAAGGCTTTTGTGCAAAGAATTCTAACTCAAGCAAGTCTGTGAGAAAATTGTGTATTATAATCTAAATTTCCCTCCTCTTAGTGACCCCAGCCAATCGCTGATAATCAGGCCATTAATGTCATTTCAAAAGTTCCATCTCACCTTAATAATCCTGCAAAACGCCGTGAAGTGATTGGGCTTATACCTGGTCATGAATGTATTCATAGTATAAAGCCCTCCGGCGATAAATTGGTGGTGCGGATTGATCAGACTGCTGCTAAGGACTTTTGCGATTCTTTTCCCTCTATTTTGAGCAACTGTGACGTCAAAGTAAATGAAACAAAATATATAAGTATTGTGAAAGATCTATCAAATGCCTTTGACGTGAGCATACTAATTGGCTGTGGCAATATTAAGGATGCAAAACGAATTGGCAATTCTTTTGCTGCTAAAGTATTTTTTGAAACTGCAATTGCTCTTGCTAATGCACTGAAGCTTGGCGTGAAAGTTGGTTATGAGATTTTCCGTGTTCATGAGTTCCAGCGTCCACCGAGGTGCTGCTATAATTGCAAATCGCCTAATCACCTGAAGTCGTCTTGTAATAACCCTAAACGTTGCTCCCGCTGTGCAGAAGAGCATGAATCGTTGCGCGATTCCCCGTGCCAGACTACCCCTAAATGGGCTAATTGTCATGGCAATCATGTTTCACTTTCTCTAAAATGCTGAATCCTTCGTAATGCTGTGGCTAAACGTTCTAGTCAGCTAAGAAAATGACTATTAAAATCGAATTTTCTATATGCTCATTCAACATTAAAGGAACAAAGGATAAGGATGATTCTTTGAACCAGAAACTATCTAATTTCGACATTTTGTTTCTATAAGAACATTTTTTGCCTTTGGTGAGTTTGAACTCCCTTCGCAGGAGTAAAGAACACTTGGTTTTCGCTAGAAGTGCCCGAAAAACTTCTGGGAGACCTTCAGGCGGGCTGGCCTGCCTATTAAAACATAAACTACTCCCGCTATCCCCTGTGTGTTATCGTGAATGTGATTATTTCATTGCAATCCGTCTTGCTAACCTACTTCTTATTAACATATACCTCCCTTGCGACCAAAGATCATTTTCCTTTCTAACAAAGTATACTAAAGCATGTGCATCGCTAAAGAACCTTCTTATTAGTGTTGCGAGTAATGGATTGGATTGGATCCTTTTAGGCGATATGAACTGTGATATAAACTCTACCTCAACACGAACTGATTTATTTTTGGATTCGCTACCTAATGGCTATCGGGTTTTGGATAAAGATGCATCCCATTCATACATACATAATATCGGTTCATTGTCTTATATTGATCACTGTGTTGTTTCTTCTGGTGTTTCTATTAGTGATATTCACATCGACCAGGATGAACGTAATTATGACCATCTGCCCCTTTCAACCACTGTCACCATCAATACGACTCGGGCTGAACAGACCATATATACTAACTAAAAAAAGTGGATAACCGAAAGAGACTGGAATAAAACGGACTGATCTCAATATTTATCAACCTTTGCTCATCTTTTTTCAACGATTAAAGTTCAATTTAATTTACTCTGTACAAGTGTTATTTACCCACAAGCTCAAGTTAAGCTGAATATATATTACAGCCAGATTGTTTTCTGCCTGAAAAAAGCTGAAGAAGTGGCTGTCCCGCTTTGTCGTTTTAAGCTTAAGACTAGAGGCTCAATATGGAAATCTGACCCTGATTTAAAAATTGTAAAAAATCGTGCAAAATTGTGGCTTAGAATTTGGGTAGTGTGCGGCCACCCTTTAAGGGGTCACCTTTTTGACATTAAACAGAAAAAGAAGCTTGAGTTTAAAAGTTATCTTCGTAAAGTAAGGTACAATGGTGTAGAATTTCCGAAGACCTCTAGTCAGTGGAAACAAGTGATTAATATTGCGAAATTTGATTCACCTCCTAATGCCCATCGGATCTCTAATGCCTCTTGGATTAATCATTATAATAAGATTTTAATATTATAAATTATGCGGTTCACTCTCAATTTGTTAGCCTCTGTTCTTATGTATTACCTGTGAAAATTTACCAAGGCCATGTGCCTCCCGTTTCTGCTGACCGTGTGATTCGTTGTGTTAAGAATTTAACATCTAAATCATGTGATAATGATGGTATTAGTGTTTTTAACCTTCATATTGATTCGAAAGAATTGATTTATCATTTGCAGTTATTATTTCAAATTTGTCTATGTACGTCTTTGGTGCCTGATTCTTTTTTGTGCGGGAGTTTCACTTCGATTCTTAAACGTGGGAAAGATCCGACTAATTGCGCATCATATAGACCTATTACAGTAGCCTGTTCGCTGAGCAAAGTTTTTGAATATGTCCTGCTTCCTGAAATTCTTCCAAATGTTGATTATGTCTCCAATCCATTTGGGTTTAAACCAAATATAGGATGCCAACATGCGCATCGAATTTTTACTTCTTTTTTAATGCAAACACGAAAAGACGGATCTGAATTGCATTTATGAGCGCTAGATATTTCAAAAGGTTTTGACTCGGTTTATCACATCCAACAACGGTATTCTCTTACCCAGCTCGGAGTGAATATATCTGTTAGATGTATCATTCGTTTTTGGTAAGCAAATTTATGTGTTTAACTGCGATCAGAAGAGATGTTTTTTGGTAATATTCCAATTCGGTCTGGACCTTGGCAGGAAGGGGTTCTGTCACCATACATTTTTAATGCTTGTTTATACCCTGTGCTTTCCCGTATCTTTCCGTCGTGTTTTACGGGTCTAACTAATTTATCTTATATTGCTTATGCAGATGATTTATTCCTTATTAGCCGTTCAAAATTCACCCTAGCTAAGTCTACCCAGTTTGTTTCTAAGCTTTTGAAAAAAATCGGCCTCGTGCTTAATGCTGAAAAATGTGAATATTTAGTTTTCAATGCTAAAAACCCAAGTAGTGATTTGAGCTGTAGTTCTTTTTCAGTTAAGCTGGCTCCTGCGTTGCGTTGGCTCGGGATTAGTATCTGCTCTTCTATTTCAGATATCTGTACTAGTGAACACGCAGATATTAAAAATAAGCTTAAAGCAGGCTATGCTCAAATTGCCCAAATCGCGGCCGACATTCTCGTAAAGCAATGGCTAAAACTCTATTCTATATACTGCGACCATTCCATTTTTTTTCTATCAGGTTTGCGCCCATTTTTTAATACTAATGATATGCAGGATATTAGAGTTTTGTATTTCCGTTATTGTAAATATCTTTTGTGTTTGCCTCGCTGGCATATAAACCGTAATATTATTCAAATGTTTAATGCAACTGATATATTGACGTCATATAACAAGTTGGACTCCAAGTTAAAAGATGAGGCCTGCAAGCGGTTGGGTCCTTTTCATCCTCTTGTGCGATTGTTTTGATTTGCATTTGTAGTTCTTTATATTGATATTGTTTTGTATGTGTTTTGTTTTGTATGTCTTTACTTTTTATTTTCTTTTGTTACTCCACTTTTTTATAATTGTTAGTGGGTCAAAAATAAATTAATATTATTATATTATTTTTATGATTATTAAACAATGTCAATGAAATAAACGAGAATATTCAAAGACAAAGAAGACATTTAACTGAAATCTACTGAAACATAAATCTCGCAAGGTCATTATATTATTTTTGGTTATTATTAAACAATTTCACTCAAATAAACGAGAATATTCAAAGAAAAAGAAGACATTTAACTGAAATCTACTGAAACCTAGATCTCGGAAGCTTGTTATGTTTTTTTTATGATTATCAAACAATTTCAATTAAATAAACGATAATATTCAAAAAAAGAACACATTTAACTGAAATCTATGGAAAAATAGATCTCGGAAGCTCATTTTGTTATTTTTATCATTATTAAACAATTTCACTCAAATAAACGAGAATATTCAAAGAAAAAGAAGACATTTAACTGAAATCTACTGAAACCTAGATCTCAGAAACTTGTTATGTTATTTCTTATGATTATCAAACAATTTCAATTAAATAAACGATAATATTCAAAGAAAAAGAGCACATTTAAGTGATATCTACGGAAACATAGATCTCGGAAGCTCATTTTGTTATTTTTATTATTATTAAACAATTTCACTCAAATAAACGAGAATATTCAAAGAAAAAGAAGACAACTAACTGAAATCTACTGAAACCTAGATCTCGGAAACTTGTTATCTTATTTCTTATGATTATCAAACAATTTCAATTAAATAAACGATAATATTCAAAGAAAAAGAGCACATTTAACTGATATCTACGGAAACATAGATCTCGGAAGCTCATTTTGTTATTTTTATCATTATTAAACAATTTCAATCAAGTAAGCGAGAATATTTAAAGAAAAAGAAGAGATTTAACTGAAATCTACTAAACCCCAGATCTCGGAAGCTCATTATGTTATTCTTTTATTATTATCATTAAACAATTTCAATCAAATAAACGAGAACATTCGAAGAAAAAGAAGATATTGAACTGAGATCTACGGAAACCTAGATCTTGGAAGGTCAATATGTTATTTATTATTATTATTAAACAGTTTTAATAAAATAAACAAGAATATTCAAAGAAAAATAAGGCATTTAACTGAAATCTACTAAAACTTAGATCTCGGAAGCTCATTATGTTATTTTTTATGATTATTAAACAATGTCAACCAAATAAACGAGAATATTCAAAGACAAAGAAGACATTTAAATGAAATCTACGGAAACATAGATCTCGATAGGTGATTATGTTATTTTTATTATTATTAAACCAATTCAATCAAATAAACCATAATGTTCAAAGAAAAAGAAGACATTTAGCTAAAAGTATTGAAACCTAGATCTCGGTAGCTCATTAAGGTATTTTTTTATTATTATTATTAAATAATTCCAGAATATTCAAAGAAAAAGAAGACATTTAACTAAACTCTAGTGACACCTAGATCTTGGAAGCTCATTATATTATTTCTTATAATTATTAAACAGTTTCAATCAAATAAATGAGAATATCTAACGAAAAAGAAGACATTTAACTAAAATCTACTCAAACCCAGATCTCAGAAGTCAATATGTTACTTATTATTATTATTAAACAAGTTCAATCAAATAAACGAGAATATTCAAAGAAAAATTATGATATATTATGAAACACAGGCATAATGAGAGAGACAAGCAAAAAGTTAGGTTGATTAAGGTTCACTTGGCATGGCGCACCATGCGAGGTGAACCTAAAACAACCTAACTTTTTTCTTGTCTCTCTAACTATGCCTGTATGACTGAAGGGGTGGGCTGCCATCTATAAGTAGAGCCGAAAAGGTGTGGTGTCATCTATAAGGAGACATGAAAAGACTTCAATCGATTGAAATTGTTTAATAACAAAAAAATAACTCAATGACCTTCCGAGATCTAGGTTTCAGTAGATTTCAATTAAAAGTCTACTTTTTCTTTGAATATTCTCGTTTTTTTATTTAAATTGTTTAATAATAATAAAAATAACATAATGACCTTCCGAGATCTATATTTCAGTAAATTTTAGTAAAATGTCTTCTTTTTCTTTGAGTATTCTCGTTTATTTGATTGAAATTGCTTAATAATGATACGAAATAATGAAAAATGAAACCAAGATACCTTTCGAGATCTTGGTTTCAGTCGATTTCAGTTAAATGTCTTCTTTTTCTTTTAATGTTCTCGTTTATTTGAGTGAAATTGTTTAATAATAATAAAAATAATATATTCATCGTCCGGGATCTAGGTTTCAGTAGATTTCCGTTAAATGTCTTTTTTTTCTTTGAATATTCTCGTTTATTTGATTGAAATATTTTAATAATAATAAAAAATAACATAATGAGCTTCCAAGATCTAAGTTTCAGCAGAATTCAGTTAAATGTCTTCTTTTTCTTGAAATGTTCTCGATTATTTGATTGAAATTGATTAATAATAATAACAAATAACATAAACACCTTCCGTGATCTAGTTTTCAATAGATTTAAGTTAAATTTCTTCTTTTTGTTTGAGTATTCTCGATTATTTTATTGAAATTGTTTAATAATAATAATAAAAAAACAACAAAATGAGTTTCCAAGATCAAGGTTTCAGTAGATTTCAGTTATATGTCTTCTTTTTCTTTGAATGTTCTCGTTTATTTGATTGAAATTGTTTAATACTCATAAAAAACAATATAATGAGCTTCCGAGATCTAGGTTTCAGTAGATTTTAGTTAAATGTCGTCTCTTTCTTTGAATATTCTCCTTTATTTGATTGAAATTGTTTAATAATAACAAGAAATAACATAAAGACCTTCCGAGTTCTTGCTTTCAGTAGATTTCAGTTAAATGTCTTCTTTTTATTTGAATATTCTCGTTCATTTGATTGAAATTGTTTAATAATAGTAAAAAATAACATAATGACCTTCCGAGATCAAGGTTTCAGTAGATTTCAGTTAAATGTCTTTTTTTTCTTTGAATATTCTCGTTTATTTCATTGAAATTGTTTATTGATGAAAAAAATAACATATTGACCTTCCGAGATCTAGGTTTCATTAGATTTCAGTAAAATGCCTTCTTTTTCCTTGAATATTCTCGCTTATTTGATTGAAATTGTTTAATAATAATAAAAAATAACATAATAACCTTCCAAGATCTAGTTTTCAGTAGATTTTATTAAAATGTCTTCTTTTCCATTGAATTAATTAAAAAAAAACTTTTTCCACATAATAAGTTTTTCAAAGAAAAGTGAAGAACTCCATTAAACAAAAAATGAGCAAAAATAAAATCCAATAATCTACCAAGCGTGAAAATACCACAAATCAGGATCAATAAATAAATGAAACAAAAACTAATAGAAATTACAATAAATAACCGAAACAAACTCAAAAAGAGCAGAAACTAGCATAAGTTGGGATAAAAAACCCTATCCCTTCTCAAGGCCAGAACAAAATTTGCACTTTACTGAAAAAATTTAAATGTTTTTACTTACATAACTTTAATAAATTAAATACTATTAACATTTTGATTGCTAAATATCAGTATATGTATATTAAACTGACAATACAAATTCATTTGTATTTTTTTTAGTAAAGTTCAAATTTTGTTCTGGCCTTGGGAAAGCATAGGGGTTTTTACCCCAAATTATGTTAATTTCTGCTCGTTTTGAGTTTGACTCGGTTATTTATTGTAACTTCTGTTCGTTTTGAGTTTCATTTATTTATTGATGCTGATTTGTGATAGTTTCACGCTTGGTAGATTATTGATTTTATTTTTGTTCATTTTTTTGTAATGGAGTTCTTTTTACTTTTCTTTGAAAAACTTATTCTGTGGAAAAAGTTTTTTAATTAATTTCTGTTCGTTTTATATTGACAAAGACTTTTCAGCGAAAAAGAAAATAACACTTTAAATCTCTTTTTTTTCTTAGACTATATAGCTTGGCCTGCTATTTGTATGCTGGAGATAAACTTTCAGCAATTTTTAATAACATAGAGCCTTATAAAATTCAGGACACAAATAGTTAATTTAGTTTTATACTTGCTCTAGTTGACCTGAAATGGAAAACTTGATACCATTCGCAAAAAAAATCTGTTTTACTATTTTGCAAACAGATTAATACTTACGCTATTTTGATTTGGTTAAATTTTAAGAGCAGAAGTAGCCCCGATAGCCTGAACATAATACCCTCAGTCGTTTTTGGGATACTGCTAAAATGTCTTATTGGGAATTAGCATTAACAAAGTGCATTTTTATTTAATCTTAAGGCAAAATTTTGTTTTTAAACAAAATGGGCAAATGGGAGGGTGGGTGTGGGAGGGGGATTAGTTGGCCTCCAATAACTTTCGACTATTGAAAAGGGCATCAGCCCCTTCTATTTTCAATTGAATGAGCCCTTTTCGAAGCTCCCACTACAACTCCCTCGATACGAAGTGCCCTGGTCTAAACAACAACAACAACAAAAATACATTATACCCACGTCGATCTTTACTATAAAAACGTCAAGCCTTCAAATCAGTTTTGACTATTTAAAAGGCAATGGGCCTTTTGATTTCCAATCGAATGAGCACTTTTTGAAACGACAACGCTTTCTATAAGCACCTTATATGCCCCCAGGGCATAAATTAAAACCCTTATCCTAAGGGTTGTTAGGGTGGTTGTCATCCTTTAAGACCTAATTTCCAGAACTGTCAACTACGTTAAACAAAATGGCTATCTAAAAATTTTGATTGGATGTGTTTGGGAAAATGGTTGGCGTGAGAGAGGCGGTAGTCACTCTCCAATCACTTTCATCTATTAAAAATGGCACTAGCCCTTTCAATTTCCAATTAAATGAGCCCTTTTGAAGTTTCTACGACAACATTTTCAATAAAAATCTTATATTGCCCCAGGGCATAACTTACAACCCTTGCCCTGAGGGCTGCGGGGGTTGTCATTCTCAAAGACCTAATCTCCAGAAATTTCTACTACGTTGAACAAAATGGTTATCTGAAAATTTTGATTGGATGTGTTAGGAGGAATGGTGGGCATGAGAGGGGGGTTAGTTACCCTCCAATCACTTTAGACTGTTAAAAAGGGCACTAGCCCTCTCAATTTCCAATTGAATGAGCCTCTTTTGCAGTTTTATGACAACTCTATCTGTAAAATCCTTATATAGCCCCAGGGCATAACTTACAACCTTCGCCCTTGGGGCTCTGGTGGGGTTTGTTATCCTTAAATACGTAATTTCCAGAACTTTCAACTACGTTAAACAAAATAGCGATCTCTAAACTTTGATTGAATGTTTTTAGGTAAATGGTGGGCGTGAGAGGGGGGTTAATTACTCTCCACTCACCTTCGACTGCTAAAAATGGCTATTTCAGTTTCCAATCAAATGAGCACTTTTTGAAATTTCTAAAACCACTTTCTATATAAACTTTATATGCCCCCAGGGCTTAATTTACATCCCTTGCATTGAGGCCCTGAGGGGTTTATCATCCTAAAAGACATAATTTCAAGAACTTTCAACTGCGTTGAACAAAATGGATATCTCGAAATTTTGATTGGATGTGTTTGGGAAAATGGTGGGCGTGAGAGGGGCGTTAGTCGCTCTCCAATCACTTTCAACTATTGAAAAAGGAACTAGCCCTTTCAATTTCCAATTGAATTTGTCCTTTTGAAGTTTCTACGACAACGCTTTCAATAAAAACCCAAAATGCCCCCAGGGCATAAGTTACAACCCTTGCCCTGAGGGCTGTGGGGGGGGGGGAGGGGTTGTCATCAATAAAGACCTAATTTACAAAATTTTCAACTACGTTGAACAAAATGACCATCTAAAAATTTTGATTGGATGTATTTGGGGAAAAGGTGGGCGTTAGAGGGGGGTCAATTACTCTCCACTCACTTTTGACTATTAAAAAGGGAAATTTCAATTTCCAAACAAATGAGCCCTTTTTGAAATTCTTACAAAAACTTCTACATAAACCTTATATGCTCCCAGGGCATAAGTTAGAACCTTTGCACTAAGGGCTCTGAGGGGTTTATCATCCTAAAACACCTAATTTCCAGAACTTTCGACTACGTTGAACAAAAGAGATATCTCAAAATTTTGATTGGACGTGTTTGGGGAAATGGTGGGTGTGAGAAGGTGGTTAGTTGCCCTTCAATCACTTTCGACTATTAAAAGGGCATTAGCCCTTTCAATTTTCAATTGAATGAGTCCTTTTTGATGTTTTTACAACATCGCTTTCTATAAACACCTTACATGCTCCCATGGCATAACTTATAACCCTTGCCCTGAGGGATTTGGGGGGGGGGATGGGTTGTCATCCTTAAAGACCTAATTTCTAAAACTTTCAACTACGTTGAATAAAATGGCTATCTAAATATTTTGATTGGATGTGTTTGGGTGAAAGGTGGGCGTGAGAGGGGGGTTAGTTGCCCTCAAATCACTTTTAACTATTAAAAACTGCACTAGCCCTTTGAATTTCCGATCAAATGAGCCCTTTTTTAAGTTTCTAAGACACAGATTTCAATAAAAAGCTTATCTGCCCCCAGGGCATAACTTATAACCCTTGCCCTGAAGACTTTGGTGGGAGAGTCCTGCTCAAAGGTATAGTTTCCTGAGCTTTAAACTGCATGGATCAAAATGATTATCTCAAAACTTTGATTGGATATGTCTGGGGAAATGGTGGGTGTAGAAGGAGTGTTAGTTTCCTTCCAATCACTTTCGACTATTAAAAAGGGCACTAGCCATTTCAATTTCCAATTGAATGAGCCCTTTTTGAAGTTTCTAAGACAACGTGTTCTATAAAAACCTTATATACCCCGGGGCATAACTGAAAACCCTTGTCCTGAGGGCTGTGGGGGAGTGTCCTCCTCTAAAACATAATTTATATCTGGAAATCAACAAGGCTGAACAAAATGGCTATCTAAAAATTTTGATTGGAAGTGTTTGGGAAAAAGGTGGGTGGGAGAGGGGGGTAAGTTGGCGAGAGGGGCTAGAGATACTCAAATCACTTTTGACTATTAAAAAGGGCATTAGACCTTTGAATTTTCAATCGAATGAGTCCTTTTTCAAGTTTCTACGACAAAGATCTCAACAAAAACTTATATGCCCCCAGAGCATAACTTATAACCCTTGCCCTGAAGACTGTAGGGGGAGTGTAATGCTCAAAGGGATAATTTCCTGAACTTTAAACTGCGTGGAATAAAATGGCAATCTTAAAATTTTGATTGGATGTGTTTGGGAAGTGGTGGGCGTGGAAGGGGTGTTAGTTGCCTTCCAATTACTTTCGACTATTAAAAAGAACACTATCCATTTCAATTTCTAATCGAATGAGCCCTTTTTGAATTTTCTTTGACAAAGTGTTGTATAAAAACCTTATATGACCCCAGGGCATAACTTACAACCCTTACCCTGAGGGGTGTGAGGGGTTTGTCATCCTCAAAGACCTAATTTACAGAACTTAAAACTACATTGAATAAAATGGCTATCTCAAAATTTAGATTAGATATGTTTGGGGAAAAGGTGGGCGTAAGAGGGGTTCTAGTTGCACTCTAATCGCTTTCGACTATTAAAAAGGGCACTAACCCTTTGAATTTCCAATTGAATGAGCCTTTTTTGAAGTTTCTAAGACAATGCCTTCTATAAAAACCTTATATGCCCCCAGGGCATAGCTTACAACCCTTACCCTGAAGGCTGTGGTGGAGTGTCCTCCTCAAAAACATAATTTCTGTCTGGAAATCAACTATGCTGAACAAAATAGCTATCTCAAAATTTTGATTGGATTTGTTTCGGGAAATGCTGGGCGTGTAACGGTTGTTAGTCGCCTTTCAATAACTTTGGACTATAAAAACGGCACAATTCACTCCAATTTCCAATTGAATGAGCGCTTTCTCGAGGTATCTATAACAACTTCTTCGATACGAAGTGCCCTGCTTTAAAGGAAAAAATAATAAATAATACATTTTGCCAACGTCGTTCTTATATGCCCTCAGGGCATAACTTAAAATCCTTACTCTGAGGGTTTTGGGGGAGTGTCCTCCTCAAAAATATTTTCTATCTGGAATGCAACTACGCTGAACAAAATGGCTATCTCAAAATTTTGATTGGATGTGTTTGGCGTAGAAGCGTTGGCGGGGGGTGGGGGGGCCAGTTGCCCTCCAATAACTTTTGACTATTAAAAAGGGCAGTAGCCACTCCAATTTCTAATCGAATGAGCCCTCTTCGAAGTTTCTACGACAACTCCTTCAATAGTAAGTGCCCGGGTATGGGATAAAAAATAAATAATGCATTGTGCCAACATCGTTCTTTACTTAGGCAGCGCTATTGCGCTGCCTATGATATTCACGTTTATTTGATTGAAATTGTTTAATAATAACAAAAAATAATATAATGACCCTTCAGGATCTAGGTTTCAGTAGATTTGAGTTAAATGTCTTCTTTTTCTTTGAATATTCTCATTTATTAAAATGAAATTGTTTAATAATAATAAAAAATAACATAATCAACTTCCGTGATCTATGTTTCAGTAGATTTCAGTGAAATGTCTTCTTTTTCTTTGTATATTTTGTTTTATTTGAGTTAAATTGATTAGTAATAGTAAAAAATAACATAATCATCTTCCTTGGTCTAATTTTCAGTTGATTTCAGTTAAACGCCTTCTTTTTCTTTGAATATTCACGTTTATTTGGTTGAAATTGTTTAACAATAATAACAATAAATAACACAATTAGCTTTCGAGAACTAGGTTTCAATAGATTTTTAGTAAAATGTCTTCTTTTCTTTGAATATTCTCGTTTATTGAATTGAAATTGTTTAATAATAATAAAAAAATATAATGACCTTTCGAGATCTAAGTTTCAGTTGATTTCTGATAAATGTTTTTCGTCTTTGAATATTCTCGTTTATTTGATTGAAATTGCTTAATAATAGTAATAAATAACATAAAGAGCTTCCGAGATCTAGGTTTCAGTAGACTTCAGTTAAATGTCTTCTTTTTCTTGGAATATTCACTTTTATTTTGGTTGAAATTGTTCAATAATAATACAAATAAATAACACAATTAGCTTTCGAGAACTAGATTTCAATAGATTTTTAGTAAAATGTCTTCTTTTTTTTGAATAATCTCGTTTATTTGATTGAAAATGTTTAATAATAATAAACATAATATAATGACCTTTCTAGATTTAGGTTTCAGTAGATTTCAGTTAATATTCTCAATTGAAATTGTTTAATAATAATCATAGGCAGCGCGTTAGCGCTGCCTAAGTAAAGAACGATGTGGCCACAATATGTTATTTTTCTTTCTTCGACAGGCACTTCGTATCGAAGGAGTTGTTGTAGAAACTTCGAAAAGGGCTAATTCGATAGGAAATTGGGGTGGCTAGTGCCCTTTTTAAGAGTCGAATGTTATTGGATGGCAACTAACCCCCCCCCCCCCTCACGCCCATCATTCCCCTAAACACATCCAATCAAAATTTTGAGATAGTCATTTTGTTCAGGGTTGTTGGTTACCACATAGAAAATATGTTTTTGAGGAGGACACTCCCCTAAAATGCTCAGGGCAAGGGTTGTAATTTATGACCTGGGGGCATATAAGAACAATGTTGGCACTATGTACCATATATTATTTTTTTACTTTAGAGCAGGGCACTTCATATGGAAGGGTTCGTTGTAGAGACTTCAAAAGGGGCTCATTTGATTGGAAATTGAGAGTTCTAGTGCCCTTTTTAATAGTCGAAAGTGATTGGAGGGCAACTAGCCCCCCGCCCCCTCCCTTCCCCACCCCCCACATTCCCCCAAACACAACCAATTAAAATTTTGAAATAACCATTTTGTTCAGCGTAGTTGATTTCCAGATAGATAATTGGTTTTTGAGGCGGACACCCCCCCAAAACCCTCAGGGCAAGGGTTTAGAATTATGCCTTGGGGGCATATAAGGTTTTTATAGAAGGCATTGTCGTAGAAACTTCAAAAAAGGCTCATTCGATTGGAAAGTCGAAGGGCTAGTACCATTTTAAATAGTCAAAAGTGATTGGAAGGCATCTAGTCCCCCCCCCCTATGTCCATCATTCCCCCAAACACATCCAATAAAAATTTTGAGATAAATATTTTGTTCAGCGTAGCTGATTTCCAGAAAGAAAAATGGCTAGTGCCCTTTTAAATAGTCGCAAGTGATTGGAGGGCAAGAAGCCCCCCCACGCCTATCATTCCCCCAAACACATCCAATCAAAATTTTGAGATAGCTGTTTTGTTCAGCGTAGTTGATTTCCAGATAGATAATGTGTTTTGAGGAGGACACTCCCCCACAACCCTCAGGGCAAGGGTTGAAAGTTATAACCTGGGGACATATAAGGTTTTTATAGAAGGAATTGTCGTAGAAACTTCAAAACAGGCTCTTTCGATTGGAAAATCGGAAGGCTAGTACCCTTTTTAATAGTCGAAAGTGATTGGAAGGCAACTCTGCCACCCCTATGCCCATCATTCCCCCAAACACATCCAATCAAAATTTTGAGATAGTTATTTTGTTCACCGTAGTTGATTTCCAGATAGAAAATATGTTTTTGAGAAGGAAAGTCCCCCACAACCCTCAGGACAAGGGTTTTAAGTTATGCCCTGAGGGCATCTAAGGTTTTTATAGAAGGCATTGTCGTAGAAACTTCAAAAACGGCTCATTCGATTGGGAATTCATAGGGCTAGTGCCCTTTTTAATATTCAAAAGTGGTTGGAGGGCAACAAGCCCCCCCCACACGCCCATCATTTCCCCAAACTCATCCAATCAAAATTTTGGAGATAACCATTTTGTTCAGTTTAGTTTATTTCCAGATAGAAAATAGGTTTTTGGGGAGGACACTCCCCCACTACCCTCAGGGCAAGGGGTTCAAGTTATGTCCTGGGGGCACATAAGCTTTTCAAATAAGGCGTCCTGTTAGAAACTTCAAAAAAGCTCATTCGATTGGAAATTCAAAGGGCTAGTGCCCTTTTTAATAGTCGAAAGTGATTGGAGGACAAGTAGCCCCACCCTCACGCCCATCTTTCCCCCAAACACATCCAATAAAAATTTTGAGATAGCAATTTTGTTCAGCGTATGTGATTTCCAGATAGATAATGTGTTTTTGAGGAGGACACTCCCCCACAACCCTCAGGGCAAGGGTTTAAAGTTATAACATGGGAGCATATAAGGTTTTTATAGAAGGCGTTGTCATAAAAACTTCAAAAAAGGCTCATTCAATTGGAAATTCAAAGGGCTAGTGCTCTTTTAAATAGTCGGAAGTGATTGGAGGGCAAGTAGCCCCCCAGCCACGTCATTTCCCCAAACACATCCAATCAAAATTTTGAGATAGCCATTTTGTTCAGCGTAGTTGACTTCCAGATAGATAATGTGTTTTTGAGGAGGACACTCCCCCACAACCCTCAGGGCAAGGGTTTAAAGTTATAACCTGGGGGCATATAAGGTTTTTATAGAAGGCACTGTCGTAGAAACCTCAAAACAGGCTCTTTCGATTGCAAATTCAAAGGGCTAATACCCTTTTTAATAGTCGAAAGTGATTGGAAGGCAACTAGCGCCCCCCCCCTGCCCATCATTCCCCCAAACACATCCAATCAAAATTTTGAGATAGCGATTTTGTTCAGCTTAGTTGATTTCCAGATAGAAAATATGTTTTTGAGAAGGACAGTCCCCCACGACCCTCAGGACAAGGGTTTTACGTTATGCCCTGGGTGCCTACAAGGCTTTTATAGAAGGCGTTGTGATAGAAACTTCAAAAAAGGTTCATTCAATTGAAAATTCAAAGGGCTAGTGCCCTTTTTAATAGTCGAAAGTGATTGGAGGGCAACTAGCCCCCCAACGCCATTCATTCTCTGAAACACGCCTAATACAAACTTTGAAATGGCCATTTTGTTCAGCGTTTTTGATTTCCGGATAGAAAATATGTCTTTAAAGAGGACACCCCCCCACAACCCTCAGGGGAAAGGTTGAAAGCTAAGCCCTGGGGGCAGATCAGAACAATGTTGGCACTATGTACCATGTAGTATTCTGTTCCTTTAGAGCAGGGCACTTCATATGGAAGGGACCGTTTTAGAGACTTCATAAAGGGCTCATTCGATTGGAAATAGAGAGTTCTTGGGCCCTTTTTAATAGTCGAAAGTGATTGGATGGCAACTAGCCCCCCTCCCCCTCCCTTCCCCACGCCCATCATTCCCCCAAACACATCCAATTAAAATTTTGAAATAACCATTTTGTTCAGCGTAGTTGATTTCCAGATAGATAATTTGTATTTGAGGAGGACACCCCCCAAAACCCTCAGGGCAAGGTTTTGAAATTATGCCTTGGGGGTATATAAGGTTTTTATAGAAGGTATTGTCCTAGAAACTTCAAAAAAGGCTCATTCGATTGGAAAGTCGAAGGGCTAGTACCATTTTTAATAGTCAAAAGTGATTGGAAGGCATATAGTCCCCCCCCTATGCCCATCATTCCCCCAAACACATCCAATCAAAATTTTGAGATAGCCATTTTGTTCAGCGTAGTTGATTTCCAGATAGAAAATATGTTTTTGAGGAGGACACTCCCCAGAACCCTCAGGGCAAGGGTTTTAAGTTCTGCCCTGGGGGCAAATAAGGTTTTTAAAGGAGGTGTTGTCTTAGGAACTTCAAAAAAGACTCATTCGATTGGAAATTCAACGGGCTAGTGCCCTTTTTAATAGTCGAGAGTGATTGGAGGGCAACTTGCCCCCCACGCTCATCATTGCCCCAAATACATCAAATCAAAATTTTGAGACAGCCATTTTGTTCAGCGTAGGTGATTTCCAGATAGAAATATATTTTTGGGGAGGAAACTCCCCTAAAACCCTTTGGGCAAGGGTTTGAAGTTATTTTCTGGGGGCATATAAGGTTTTTATAGAAGGCGTTGTCGCAGAAACTTAAAAAAAGACTCATTCAATTGGAAATTCAAAGGGCTAGTGCCCTTTTTAATAGTCGAAAGTAATTGGAGGGCAGCTAGCCTACCCACGCCCACCTTTTCCCCAAACCCATCCAATCAAAATTTTGAGATAGCCATTTTCTTCAGCGTAGTTGATTTCCAGATAGAAAATATGTTTTTGTGGAGGACACTCCCCTACAAACCTCGGGGCAAGGGTTTTAAGTTATGCCCTGGAGGCATATAAGGTTTTTATAGAAGGCGTTGTCGTAGAAATTCAAAGGGCTAGTGCCCTTTTTAATAGTCAAAAGTGATTGAAGGGTAATTAGCCCCCCCCCCCGCCCATCATTCCCCCAAACACATCCAATCAAAATTTTGAGATAGCCATTTTGTTCAGAGTAGTTGATTTCCAAATAGAAATAAAAAAAGGCTTTAAAAAAGGCTCGTTCAATTGAAAATTGAAAGGGATAGTGCCCTTTTCAATAGTCGAAAGTGATTGGATGGCAACTAGCCACCCTCCCCCCCCCCCATGCCCATAATTCCCCCAAACACATCCAATCAAAATTTTGAGATAGCTATTTTGTTCAGCGTTCTTGATTTCCGCATAAAAAATTGGTTTTTTAGGAGGACACTCCCCCACATCCCTCAGGGCAAGGTTTTTAAGTTATCCCCTGGGGGCATATAAGGCTTTTATAGATGGTGTTGTCATAGAAACTTCAAAAAAAGCTCATTCGATTGGAAATTCAAAGGGCTAGTGCCCTTTCTAATAGCCAAAAGTGATTGGAGGGCAACTAGCCCCCCCACGCCCATCATTCCCCCAAAAACATCCATTAAAAATTTTGAGACAGGCATTTTCTTCTGCATAGTTAATTTCCAGATAGAAAATATGTTTTTGAGGAGGACACTCCCCCGCAACCCTCAGGGCAAAGGTTATAAGTTATGCCCTGGGGGGATTTAAGGTTCTCATTGAAATCTGTCGTAGAAACTTGAAAAAGGGCTCATTGGATTTGAAATTCAAAGGGCTAGTACCCTTTTTAATAGTAGAAAGTGATTAGTGATATTTTTTGTTGTTGTTGTTGTTTAGACCAGGACACTTCGTATCGAAGGAGTTGTCGTGGGAACTTCGAAAAGGGCTCATTCGATTGAAAATAGAAAGGGCTGATGCCCTTTTTAATATTCAAAAGTGGCTGGAGGGCAACTAATCCCCCTTCCACTACCCCCCTCCCACGCCTACCCTCCCATTTGCCCATTGTGTATAAAAACTAAATATTACCTTAAGATTAAATCAAAATGCACTGTGATAATGCTAATTCCCAATGAGGCATCTCAGCAGTATCCCAAGAATGACTGAGGGTATTATGGTAAAACTTTTGGGGCTACTTTTGCTCTTAAAATTTAACCAAATCAAAATAGCGTAAGTGTATCCAAGCTATCAAGGAAAGTAAATAGATTTTCTTATGAATGGTATCAAGTTTTTATCTCAGGTCAACTAAAGGAGGTATGAAACTAAATTAAACACTACTATTTGTGTCCAAATTTTTTAAAGGGTGTAAGTCGTTAAAAAGTGATGAAAATTTTTCTCCAGCATACAGATAGCAGGCCAAACTATAAAGTCTAAAAAAACGAAAAGATTTAAAGTATTTTTTTTTCTTTTTCCATGAAAAAAACTATGTCAATATAAAACGAACAAAAATTAATTAAAAAAAACTTTCCACAGAATGAATCTTTCAAAAAAAAGTAAAAAACTCCATTGAAAAAAAATTAGCAAAAATAAAATAAAATAATCCAGCAAGCGTGAAACTACCCCAAATCAGCATCGGTAAATAAATGAAACCCAAAACGAACAGAAATTACAATAAATAACCGAGTCAAACTCAAAACGAGCAGAAATTAACATAAGTTAGGCACAAAACCCCTACGCCTTCCCAAGGCAAGAACAAAATTTGCACTTTACTGAAAAAATTTAAATATTTTTACTTTTATAACTTTAATAAATCAAATAAGATTAACATTTTGATTACTAAATATCAGTATATGTATATTAAACTGACAATGAACATTCTTCCCGAGATCTAGGTTTCAGTGGATTTCAGATAAATATCTTCTTTTTCTTTGAATATTCTCGTTTATTTGATTGAAATTGTTTAATAATAATAAAAATAATATATTGACCGTCCGATATATAGGTTTCAAGTTTCAGTAGATTTCAGTTAAATGTCTTCTTTTTCTTTGAATTTTCTCATTTATTTGATTGTAATTGTTTAATAATAATACAAAATAAAATAATGAGCTTCTCAGATCTATGTTTTAGTAGATTTCAGTTAAATGTCTTCTGTTTCTTTGAATATTCTCCTTTATTTGATTGAAACAGTTTAATAATAATAAAAATAACTTAATGAGCTTCCGAGATCTGGGTTTCAGTAGATTCAGTTAAATGTCGTCTTTTTCTTTGAATATTCTCGTTTATTTGATTGAAATTGGTTTAATCATAATAAAAAATAACATAAACACCTTCCGAGATCTAGGTTTCAGTAGATTTCAGTTAAATGTCTTCTTTTCTCCTTTGAATATGCTAGTTTATTTGATTGTAATTGTTTAATGATAATTAAAAATAACATAATGAGCTTCTGAGATCTATGTTTTAGTAGATTTCAGTTAAATCTCTTTTTTTCCTTTAATAATCTCGTTTATTTGCTTGAAACTGTTTAATAATAATAAAAATAACATAATGACCTTCCGAGATTTAGGTTTCAGTAGATTTCAGTAAAATATCTTCTTTTTCTTTGAATGTTCTCGTTTATTTGATTAAAATTGATTAGTAATAATGAAATTTAGTATAATGAATTTCCGAGATATTCATTCAGTTAATTTCAGTTAAATATTTTTTTTTCTTGAATATTCTCGTTTATTTGATTGAACTTAGTTAATAATAATAATAAATAACATATTGACCTTCTGAGATCTGGGTTTGAGTAGATTTTAGTTAAATGTCTTCTTTTTCGTTAGATATTCTCATTTATTTGATTGAAACTGTTTAATAATTATAAGAAATAATATAATGAGCTTCCGAGATCTAGGTTTCAGTAGATTTTAGTTAAATATCTTCTTTTTCTTTGAATATTCACGTTTACATGGTTGAAATTGTTTAATCATAATAAAAATAAATAACATAATTAGCTTCCGAGAACTAGGTTTCAATAGATTTTCAGTAAAATGTCTTCTTTTTCTTTAAGTATTCTCGTTTATTTCATTAAAATTGTTTAATAATAATAAAAAATAATATTATCACCTTTTGACATCGAAGTTTCAGTAGATTTCAGTTAAATATCTTCTTTTTATTTGAATATTCTCATCTATTTGAGTGAAGTTGTTTAATAATAATAAAAAATCTAATAATATAAATGAATAAATACAACTTAAAGCGAGTAGTGCTTAGATTGAATATGAATATCAAGCTTAAAACGAAAAAAAATATTTTCCTTTTGAAGTGTAAATGAAACTTAAAAACGAACAAAAATTAAATAAACAATCAATGCAAACAAACATACAATAGATATTAATGCAAATTAATAAATAAATCTTAAAACGAGTGAAACTTCAATTGAATATGCAAATCAAGCTTGAAACGAACAAGAATAACCACAAACAAGAGTTTGGGTATGACCTCCTTCTCTCACTGTAAAAGTCCAAAACCTGCTGCGTCATTGGCGCTTTACTGAAAACCAATTTTATGAAAAATATTTTCTTTTGTGCTTAATATTGAAAATAAACGTTAAAATTATAGTAACATTTTGAACTGATGAGCTTTCAGCAATTAATGTCATTATACATCAAATATTCAGTTTAATTTCTTAGCTCTTTTTAAAGTTGTTAAAGACAAAAATAGTTTCCCAACAAACAAGTGTTTGGATACTGCCTCCTTTCCTAACTGTAGATAAAAACCAAAAGCCTACTGTGTCATTGGCGCTTAACTGAAAACGGATTATATTAGAAATATTTTTTTTTCTTCAAGTTCTTACAGTATTGGAATTAAAAATACAATTACAGTGAAATAAATTCTTGAACTGATTCATTTTCAAACAATTAACATCTCGATATATCACAACTCTTTACCACACGATACTCTTTATGAACTCTTTAGGATATACCACAAACTCTTGTTTGTGGTGAATTTTGTTCGTTTCAAGCTTGATTTGTATATTCAATTTAAGTTTCACTCGTTTTAAGATTTATTTATTAATATATATTAATATCTATTGCATGTTTGTTTGCATTTATTGTTTATTTAATTCCTATTCGTTTTGAGTTTCATTTGTGCTTCAATAGGAAAATATTTTTTTCGTTTTAAGCTTGATTTTCATATTCAATCTAAGCATTACTCGCTTTAATATCTATTTATTCATTTATATTATTACTTGTTTAATGTTTTTGCTATGATTTTTAATTTAATTTCTGTTTGTTTTGGGTTTCATTTGTTCTTGAATAGTAATTCTTGGTCGTTCTAAGTTTTAATTTCCACAGGTATTTGTATCTGCCGAGCTTAAGTTTAAAATGGCCTTTACTTTTCTTTGAAAAACAGATTTTTCGGAAAGTTTTTTTTTATTAATTCAGTTAAATGTCTTCTTTTTCTTTGAATATTCTCATTTATTTGAGCGAAATTGTTTAATAATATTAAGAATAACATAATCACCATCCGTGATTTAGGTTTCAGTAGATTTCAGTTAAATGTCTCCTTTTTCTTTCAGTATTCTCGTTTATTTGATTGAAATTGTTTAATTATAATAATTAAAAACAGCAAATGACCTTCCGAGATCTAGGTTTCAGCAGATCGCAGTTAAATGTCTTCTTTTTTTGAATATTCTCGTTTACTTGATTGAAATTGCTCAACAATAATAAAAATAACATAATGACCTTCCGCGATCTAGGTTTCAGTAGATTTCAGTTAAATGTCTTCTTTTTTTTGAATATTCTCATTTATTTAATTGAAATCGATTAAAAATAATAATAAAAATATCATAATGAGCTTCCAAGATCTAGGTTTCAGTAGATTTCAGCTAAATATCTTCTTTTTCTTTGAATATTCTCTTTTATTTGATTGAAATTGTTTAACAATAAAAAAAAATAACATAATGACCTTCTGAGATCTAAGTTTGTGTAGATTTCAGTTAAATGTCTTCTTTTTCTTTGAATAATCTCGTTTATTTGATTGAAATTGCTTAATAATTAAAAAAATATCATATTGACCTTCCGAGATATAAGTTTCAGTAGATTTCAGTAAAATGTCTTCTTTTTCTTTGAATATTCTCGTTTATTTGATTAAAATTGCTTAATAAAAATAAAAAATAACATAATGACCTTCTGATATCTAAGTTTCAGTAGAATTCAGCAAAACATCTTCTTTTTCTTTAAATATTCTCGTTTATTTTATTGAAATTGTTTAATAATAACAAAATATAATATAATGAACTTCCGAGATGTAGCTTTCAGTAGATTTCAGTTAAATGTCTTCTTTTTTTTGAATATTCTCGTTTATTTGAGCTAAATTGTTTAATACTAATAATAAATAACATAATCAGCTTCCTTGATCTAGGTTTCAGTAGATTTTAGCTAAATGTCTTGTTTTTCTTTGAATTTTCTCGTTTATTTGATTGAAATTGCTTAATAATAATAATAAAAAAATAACATAATGACCTTCCGAGATCTAGGTTTCAGTAGGTCAGAAGCAACGCTGTAGCGTTTCCTATAGTAAAGGCCATACGGCTCCAACGTTTTATTATTTATTTATTTATTTTTTTCGTAGGGGCACTTCATAAGGAACGAGTCGTCGTAAAAACTTCAAAGGGGGCTCATTCGATTGGAAATAGAGAGTTCTTGTGCCCTTTTTAATAATCGAAAATGACTGGAGGGCAGCTAGCCCCGTTCCCCCCCCCCCGCCCATCATTCCCCCAAACACATCCAATCAAAATTTTGAGATTGCCATTTTGTTCAGCGTTGTTGATTTCCAGATAGAAAAAATATTTTTGAGAGGGACTCTCCCCCACAGCCCTCAGGGCAAGGGTTTTAAGTTATGCCCTGGGGGCATATAAGGTTTTTATAGAACGTGTTGTCGTAGAAACTTCAAAACAGGCTCTATTGATTGGAAATTCAAAGGGCTAGTGCCCTTTTTAATAGTCGAAAGTGATTGGAGGGCAACTAGCCCACCGCACGCCCATTATTTCCCCAATCACATCCAACAAAATTTTGAGATAGCCATTTTGTTCATCATAGTTGATTTCCAGATAGAAACTATTTTCTCGAGGAAGACACTCCCCCAAAACCCTCTGGGCAAGGGCTTTAAGTTATGCCCTGGGGCCATATAAGGTTTTTAAAGAAGGCGTTGTCGTAGAAACTTCAAAAAAGGTTTATTTGATTGGAAATTCCAAGGGATCGTGCCCTTTTTAATAGTCGAAAGTGATTGGAGGGTAACTAGCCCCCCTCCCCCCATCATTCCTCCAAACACATCCAATCAAAATTTTGAGATAGCCATTTTGTTCAGCGTAGTCGATTTCCACATAGAAAATATGTTTTTGAGGAGGACACTCCCCCACAACCCTTAGGGCAAGGGTTTTAAGTTATACCCTGGGGGCAAATAAGGTTTTTATAGAAGGCGTTGTCGTAGAAACTTCAAAAAAGCCATTTTATTCGGCGTAGTCAATTTGAAGATAGAAAATATGTTTTTGAGGAGGACACTCCCCCACAACCCTTAGGGCAAGGGTTTTAAGTTATGCTCTGGGGGCATATAAGGTTTTTATAGAAGGCGTTGTCGTAGAAATTTCAAAAAAGGCTCATTCGATTGGAAATTCAAAGGGCTAGTGCCCTTTTTTAATGGTCGAAAGTGATTGGAGGGCAACTGGCCCCCTTCCCCCACGCCCATCATTCCCCTAAACACATCCAATCAAAATTTTGAGATAGCCATTTTGCTCAGCGTAGTTGATTTTCAGATAGAAAATATGTTTTTGTGGAGGACACTCCCCCACAACCCTCAAGGCAAGGGTTTTAAGTTATATCCTGGGGGCATATAAGGTTTTTATAGAAGGCGGTGTCGTAGAAACTTTAAAAGAGGCTCATTCGATTTGAAATTCAAAGGGCTAGTTACTTGTTAATAGTCGAAAGTGATTTGAGGGCAACTAACCCCCCTCTCACGCTCACCTTTTCCCCAAACACATCCAATCAAAATTTTGAGACAACCATTTTATTAAACGTAGTTTTAAGTTCTGGAAATTAGGTCTTTGAGGAGGAAAAATCCCCCACAGCCCTCTGGGCAAGGATTGTAAGTTATGCCCTGGGGGCATATAAGGTTTTGTGTAGACAACATTGTCGTATAAATTTCAGAGAGGGCTCATTTGATTGGAAATTGAAAGTTCTATTTCACTTTTTAAGCGTCAAAAGATATTGGAGGGTAAACAGCTCCCCCCCCCCCCCCAAGCCCTATTTTCCCAACTGCATCCAATAAAAAATTTAAGATAGCTATTTTGTTTAAAATAGTTCAAAGATCATATAACAAAAATTCCGGTGTTGACACAACCCAACAGGGCCCGGGAGCAGGCGTTATAAGCTATGCCCTGGGGGCATATATGGGTCTTATGGCGGGGATGCTCGAATTAACTTCAAAGAGGTATCATTTGATTGGAAATTGAAAGTTTTAGTCCACTTTTTAAGAGTCCAAAGAGATTGGAGGGTACATAGCCCACCTCCCCTCCACGCCCTTTTTTCCTCAAACCCATCAGATAAGAACTTTGAGATAGCTTTTAAAATAGTTCAAAGACCATATAACGAAAACTCAGGGGTCAACACAGCCCCCCAGGGCCCGAGGGCAGGTGTTGTAAGTTATGCCCTTGGGGAATATATGGTTCTTATTGTAGGGATGCTCGTAAAAAATTCAGAGATTGCTCATTTGATTGGAAATTGAATGTTCTAGTTAAGTTTTTTCGAGTCAAAAGATGTTGGAGGGCAACTAGCCTCTCATGCCCCTTTTCCCCAAATGCATCCAATAAAAATTTTGTGATAGGCATTAGGTTAAAAATTTCTCAAAAGTCAGATAACAAAAATTGAGGTGTCGTCACAACCCCCCAGGGCCCGGCGGCAGGCGTTGTAAGTTATACCCTGGGGCATATATTGTTCGTATGAAAGGGATGCTCGTATAAACTTCAGAGAGGGCTCATTTGATTGAATATTCAAGTCCAGCCCTTTTTAAGAGTCAAAAGTGATCAGAGGGCAATTGACCCCCCAAGTCCTTTTCCCCAAAATACTTTTGATAATAAATTTGAGGTAGCCATTTTTTTTTAAATAGTTCAAAGATCATATAACAAAACTGTTTTACGTATGGTCATTTCGTTAAATATAGTACGGAAGGATAAAATCTCATTGATAAGAATCCCAAGGTAACGAAATTATTTTACTCTTTTTATCTTACTTTGATTTACAATTAACTCTTCCATGGTAATTGTATTTACTGTCCACTGTGACCACCCAAAAATCATGAATTCAGTTTTAGAAAAATTCGGAGCTAGGTAGTTACATACAAACCATTTATTCAAAGATTTCATTTCTATCACCATTTTCTCAACCTACAAAGATTGGCTTTTAGCTTTTAATATCACCACCGTATCATCTGCAAAAATTACTGCTAAGCTACCATCTTGGGGAAAACACCTCGGAAGGTCATTTATATAAATCAAAATAGTAGTGGTCCTAATATTGATCCCTGGGGAACTCCAATATCATCAATAGCAACATGGCTTAACAGGTGCCCATTTATTTCTACCTGAATTTTTCGACCATGCAGGTAAGATTTTTTTAGATCTAGGCCATTACCTCTAATACCTGTGCTATTTATTTTCTCCGGCACAATTTCGTGGTTTAGCGTATCAAATGCCTTTTTTATATCATAGAAAAGAGTGGACCTATGATTATCATTATTTAGTGAATCATTAATCTCTAAAATTAGCGAAGCAATAGCTTGTTCAGTAGAATGACCCGATCTGAATCCAAACTGATTTTTAATAAATAAATTCCCTTTATCGAAATACGAAACATTTCTTTTTTGAATAATTTTTCTCGAACCTTAGATATTGGAGAAAGAATTGGATGATAGTTGCCTATATCTGTCTTATCACCTTTCTTATGAATTGGGATAACTCGTGCAGATTTCCAAACTTCTGGAAAGATCCCTGATGATATAGATGCATTTAAAATGTGAAGCAACGGAACATGGATTACAAAAGCAAGTTCTTTCAGAATATTTGTGGAGAGCCCATCTAGACCTAGGGAATTGCCACTTTTTAAATTCGTAATTACTTTCGGGAACTCACCGAGAGTAACAGGGGCCAGGAACATGCTAGAATTTTCAGATGGCGAGAGATAATCTTTATATGAATAAAACCGAGATTCCGGGGAATTCAGTTCAACAGTAGTATTAATATGAGAAAAATAATTAAAAAAAAAAAAATCTGCAACAATATCCTTCCCCTTCAATTCAGGGTGGGGTGTCTTAGTATTATTTCCAATTTTTTCCTTGTTTAAATTCTGTATAGTCCGAGGTGAATCATATTTTTCAAATGAATTTTCATAATAAATTTGTTCACTAGTTCGAAGAATTTTAAAATGCAAAGTTTTATAATTGTTGAATCGCTCCACATTATGAGCTGAAGGGTATTTCATTTTTATCTTATACAGTCGAAGGGAGAGGGAAGGATTTAAAACTTATAGTCTCATCCAGAAAGCGTTTGAACTATATAGACACTACGCGTTATAAGCTAATCAAAATGGCATATCTGCAATGTCTCGGAAACGACTTGGGGTAACAAGTTGGAAACTTCAGGGAGCGTAAAAGGGGGAACAGGCACGTGTACATGGAGCTATAATTTGAAGGAGAAGGTAAAGATAATTCAAGATTAACAACTTGCTTGGAGTTTGTAAAATTACAATACCTACAATATCTCAGGAATGGCTCGGGGGATAGAGTTGAAACTTTCAGGTAGTTTAGGAGAAGAAATTGGGGAAGGGAAACAGACCACCAACACAACTTGTGTTGAATGCAGGGGACTCAATATGTTTTGTCTTTCGTCAGCCTAAACATTTTCATACTATAAGCTACTATAAGACTTACAATCTATTCACGGCTAAGAAGCGAAATATATTAAGAGACACTATGTGTCACCAGGTTATCGAAATACCGTATTAGTTTATAAAGTCGAAACTTTAAAGGAGTGTTGAGAGGAGAGACAAGTGGGCCTCGAATTTTGAAATGGGGGAGGGTACAGAGGTACATCCAAAGACACTGTGTGTATTTTGGCTATCAAATAGCCTATTTATAAAATCTTGGGAACAGCTTGGGGGATGTGGTTCAGACTAAATGCAGTGGGTAGGGGTGGGGCCAACTGTCTTTAAATTGTGATTTGCGGTAGGGAGCGGCTAAAACTACTATCCCCGACCTATCTGAATGTTTTACGCTAGCAGTCCCCTTTGGAAGGCCTAAAAATGTCTTTTCTCCGATCCACCTAAACGCTTATGCAGCACAATCCTCTATAGGACCTATAATCTGTTCACTATTAGGTAGCAAGGTGAATAAAAAGACATAATTTTCTGTCAGCTGATACGAAACAGCGTATCTACAATATTCAGGGAGTGGCTTTGGGGATCAAGCTGAAACTTTTAGGGAGCGTTGGAGGGGGGGACTTCAAATCTTGACTTCCAGGATGGGTGCAGAGGAAAGGGCCTAATGTTTTTAAGATCCTTGGCATAATTAGCCCTCTGTTGGACGAGAGTCAATTCCCATAAACACAAAAATAACCACAAACAAGAGTGAGACTACGAGCACTCTAACCTTTTAAGGTAACAGTGTCATTTGAGCTTTAGGCCTACTGAAAAACACAATCTTTAAAATTTTCTTTTAATAATTATAGAATTGAAAAATCAAAATTTGCAGAGACTTCCAGGAATTAACGTCATTACAAATTATACTTTAGTAATTCTACTTCATTAGTGACTTCATTAGATGATTTTATTTATACTTTTTTTAAAATTTTTATTTATATGTAGGAAAATAAAAACACACTTTTCTTTGTATATATCGTTTTCATTAAAACGCAAATGACACTCAAACTGTTAAGAGGGTTTGAGAAGGAGAAGATGGAGCATCACTCTCATTTGTAAGCCTTTATTAGTCCTGTGATATTTATATTTTTTTTTGTATTAATGCTGACATTGTCAAAAATAAAAAACACATTGCTCAAAACATAAACTGTTTTCAGTAAAGCGCCATTGACGTTATGGCCTTCAGAAGGTTTAGGGGGGTAGCCCCGCCAGTCTTTATGGTAATTTATGTTGCTTTTAAGTTTGAATCGATTATTCCTTTTAATTTCTGTTCGTTTTAGGCTTGAATTATTTTAGGAAGTCGTTTCTGCCCGTCCTGGTTTTCAATGTTGTCTTTAATTCTCTTTGAAAAACTTCTTGAGAAAAAACATTAAGGTTAACTATAAAAAGTGCAAGGTCTTTCCTTATAAATTATATACCCTAAGGAGCTGCTAATAGCTGTCAATTTTTTTGGATTTCAATAAATTATAACAGTGCTCTTCAAAACTCAGGTACTTCGCAATTATTAGCCTAAGAGTGAAAATTTGGTCGACACATCCTCTACCTTTTCCAAAACCGCACTGTTCTTCTCTTAAAACTTTGTCTACGGCATCTCTCAGTCTAAAAAGCATCATATTACTAAGTAATTTACTACCTAGAGAGACCAGACTAATGCCTCGATTATTACTACACTCACTTTTATCACCTTTCTTATAAAGTGGCTTTCAATATTCTCGTTTGTTTGATTAAAAATGTGTAATAATAATAAGAAATAACATAATGAGCGAAAAAATTTACTGGATATTCTGGATATGATATATCCAGATATATCCAGGATATTCTGGATATGATGTGGATATGAGTAAAAAATATACTGGATATTCTGGTCAAATGTCTGAAAGTTTGAGCGAACGGATGTTACCACAAATGAGAGTAGTTACCACCCCCCCCCCACAAAAAAATCTCAAAAGTCTAAAGTATCATTTACATTTAACTCAAAAGGATACGTCTTTCAACTATGTGTTTTTATTTGTCATGTTACACAAAGTTCTACGTGATGGATTTACAAGATTCAATGGACCAGGTCTAAATGGTGGCGGCAGCAGGGGTGTCAAAAATAGGAGACACTCCCCCACCCCCTAATATTTTTAGCCAGTCGGTACAAAAAATTGGGTTGGTGAAATAGTGGCGCAAAGCACCACTGGCTCAAGTTTTTTGGCTCAACTCTGTTGGTAAAAAAGGAAGCAATTTTTAAGGCAATACCACCTAAATTAGACGGTAAAAATGATCTCCCAGTCGGTAAAATACAAGGCCGCAATGCCTTTCCGTCTGTGCAAGGCCGTATCTAGGACTTTTTTCGGAGGGATTTTACTAAAAAAAATTGGGGGGGGGGGTACACAAAAAAAACGCAGACAAAATTTGTTTATATTCATTTTGTTACGTTTTTACGAGTCAGACAAACATTTTTTGGGGGGGGGGGTTCAATATATATAGTGGTTATTAAGAGTTCCTTTGAGAAGTGTTACCAAATGCATGTATTAAGTAGACCGCAGAATATCAACACAAACCTGCTCCATCACTTAATGGCTGGAACGATTTAGAATTAATAGAGCAAGTTAATAGCAATGGGAAGTAGCAAAGAATGAATTGCACTGCGCTTCCGCGACCTAGGTTTCAGTTGACTCAGTAAAATGTCTTTTTTTTTCTTTGAATATTCACGTTTATTTGATTGAAATTGTTTAATAATGATAAAAATAAATAACATAATTAGCTTCTGAAAACTAGGTTTTAGTAGATTTCAGTAAAATGTCTTTTTTTTCTTTGATTATTCTCGTTTATTTTATTGAAATTGTTTAATAATAATAGAATGACCTTCCATGATTTAGGTTTCAGTAGATTTTAGTTAAATGTCTTCTTTTTCTTTCAGTATTCTCATTTATTTGATTGAAATTGTTTAATAATATTATTAAAAAACAGCATAATGACCTCCCGAGATCTAGGTCCCAGAAGATTGCAGTTAAATGTCTTCTTTTTCTTTGAATATTCTCGTTCACTTGATTGAAATTGTTTAAAAATAATATAAAATAACATAATGACCTTTCGAGATCTAGGTTTCAGTAGATCTCAGTTAAATGTCTTCTTTTTCTTTGAATATTCTCGTTTATTTGATTGAAATTGTTTAATAATAATGAAAAATAACATAATTAACATGATGAGCTTCCGAGATCAATGTCTCAGTAGATTTCAGTTAAATGTCTTCTTTTTCTTTGAATACTCTCGTTTATTTGGTTGAAATTGTTTAATAATAATAAAATATAATATAAGGTACTTACGAAATATAGGTTTCAGTAGATTTCAGTTAAATGTCTTGTTTTTCTTTGAATATTCTCGTTTATTTGAGTTAAATAGTTTAATAATAATAAAAAATAACATAGTCACCTTCCTTGATCTAGTCCAAAAATCATATAAAAAGGCTTCTGGGGTCAAGTTACGGAACCCCTGGGGACTATCAAAACCCGAACTCAAATGACATAGTTCTCCAAATATTTAATTGCTGGCCACTTTTGTTTGGGTAAATGAAAAAAAAAATCACGGGCCAATAATTTAATAGTACCCTTTGAGGGCAGTTCAAAATTTGGAATTATTTAACTATTTCCTTATCATTACTTTTTGCTCGTTCCTATTTTTAACTGGGACAATTCCAGATTGACAACTTCCTCTAAATTTATTAGTATGCCAGTACAATATTTTATTATTAGACCCTCTGGCTCCATCTTCCAGGTCTTGGGAAACTTTATCCACTGCTTCCACTTCACACCTACATATTTCATGCTTTAATCCTTTCTCCACGTATTTTATATTCCTCTTATTTTGATATGATCTATCACTCAAACAATTCTTCTACAAAACCTCACCCTCTCTATTAAACATAATGCATTTTCAGTAATATACCTAGCTTTACTTCTAACTTTCTTCCCTAAAGGGCTGGGCACACGTAGCTGATTTCGGGAACTGATTTCCAAATCAGCGCCGATTTTAAAAGAAATCGGCGTCGATTTGAGCTTGAAAACTTTTCTAGTTTTTGGCGCTGATTTACAAAATCAGCGCTGATTTTCATCATGATCATCACCAAAAAATAGGGATACAAATAAATAGTCAGCCAGAGGTATCTGTGGTGAAAGACCCCACTACTGAGCTGAGAACTAAACTGAGAACGAAGCTGATATCAATCAAGCAATTATTGATAAACTCCAGTTGACTATTTGTGTCCATGATTTTTTGTTTTGAAACTTTTGCGCAATAAATTTTTCTTGCAACAAATTTTTCTTATCGCTATCGTTTTTCCACTGATGCTGAAATCGGTTCACGAAATCAGCTACGTGTGACTAGCACACAAACTTTTTTTTTCCAAAACTGTTCCATCCATCCTCTACAGTGTCTAATTTTAAACTTTCCAGTTTAGTGTTCAACAGTTCCTGGGAAGCTTATCTCAAATCCTCATCCTAGACAGGGTCGTAATTTGCGGTGGCATGGGGGGGTGGTGGTGGTGGTGGTAACTTCCCCCTCCAAACCCAAGTTTGCCCCCCAGAACTTGGTTTGTCCCCGCCCCCCCGCTGAAATTTAGTTCCTGCCAAAATCTTGTCAAAACTAAGATAAGCCTTCCTAATTCAAGAATCCAGAGAAACTGGTCAGTTTTCTTTAGTATATCTTTGCCTTTACGGTAATATATGGACCAATTTTGAGTTTTCACTGTCATTTTCACTTGATTTGGGAAAATTGGCTCCATCTTTTTTTCCCCCAGGATTCTGAAAATATTACGTCACTGATCCTGGAGTCTGTGAACATCACAGCTTTTCAGAAGCTAGTAACCCTTCCTAAGTTTCAGCTTAAAAATAAGCCTAACACTGCTAGATGGTGATATTTACTTTTAGTACCAATAGCAGCAATCCTTTATGTCCTTTTATCTGCTCTTTTTAGTCATAAAATGAACTGTTATTATTCTATTATTACTACCTTCCCAACTCGAACTAGACTTAGCAGCTTCTTTAATCAACATCAACTGTACTCCCTGCCCATGAACCCATCTCTCCTTCCTGAGTAAAGAAATTCTATATCCTCTAATTTATTTACCCCTGTGATGGTAGAGGGGCAGGGAGGAGAGCTGCCTCGCCCTAGAACTTCAAATTAACAGTAGATACTAACGAGAACTTCTCGTATGTTGAAATTTGTGTGTTGGACGTTCATTGGTAGATTGTTGAAAAAGCTGGAAAATAATAGAAATTTTCAAATATCGTTTCCCATATCGACATTTATGTTCCGATAATCAATATTCATTTTTTTATCAAATATATAGATACAACAATTTTGATATTTAATATCGCCCAACTTTAAACTTTTGAATTGAATTCTTAGAATATGAAGCTTTTATCTAACTTTAATGTGATTTGTGTCAAATCGTCTTTATGTTATTTATGATTTCTCGAAATTGGAAGTAAGATAATGGATTAATTATATTATAGTATTGAAAGAAGTTAATAAGAGCATAGTACGGTAATCCAAAAATATCAAAACTGAATCTAATTGATTAGGATTTTTTATTTTTAGTGATTATTGATGAATAAAAATTTCGAAGGGTAAGAGAGAACTTGCTGGTGAGTTGAGGTTGTGTTATATAACTTCAATTCCTCCTCTTCCATCGCAAAATCGGCTGCCCCCCCCCCTAGAAAAAATTCTTCATACGACCATGCCTATAATATGAGCTTGTAAAACTCCTTGTAAGTCCAGTTCGAAGCGTCTGAGTTTGTCAGTCAAAATGTTGATACGATAGTTGTTCTTTAACGTTGTAACATTCCATATTCCAATTTTCATATTCTATAAATCATTGATATTATTTTGGCCTCAGAAAAAGCAATAGTCCAACCGCTAGTGTAGAACGGGGACTAAAAAATCTTCTCAAGTCTACACGAAGAACTTAAGCCGGCTTGGAACCGTACAGTAATAAGCCCATGGGACCTCCAGTTGAATGGAGGCTTTCTGCAACCCTTGGGCCCATTTTGGTAACAACATGATTATTGGTCACAACACTTATGCTTAAAAATATTACAGAATACAACACATAAGTTAGTATTAAAAGGCGATCTTGGTATACTTAACCTGAAATTGAAAAGATACACGCAAATCATCAAATTCTGGTTAAGACTCCTCAACCTTCCCCAGACTAGACTTGCCCGAGCAGCATATGAAGATCTTCTTCTTCAGTGTAACAAAACATCATGGACAGCAAAAATAAAAATGATATTAGATGAGAATGGATTTTCAAGTTCGTGGGAGAAAGGAAAAAGGCCAGAAGACCATGAAAAGTTGTTTAAGGAATTAAGTGCAAGACTTGAAGCCCAAGAAGTGCAACTATGGCAATCAGCTGTGGATAAATCTCCAAGTCTTACTTTGTATAGAGAAGTAAAGGAGAATTTTGGACAGGAGTTTTATTTTAATTTGGGATTGCCAAATATATATCTGAGGATCTGAATTCGCATTCGAGCTAATTGTCTTCAAATTTATGGTAAAGTTTTAAGGAAAATGAGGGAAGGTCCGGATGCCGAGTGTAGTTGCTTGAGATGTTGGGAAAATGATTATGGGTTGGCCCATTTCCTCCTCCGGTGTAAGCAGCTTTCCCATATGAGGGGATCAATTATCCACGTTCGGGAAGATAGGTTGCTGCATAGGTTAATGAGGTCTAGGACTCCTCGTTATACTGTGGCAGTAAAAAATTTTGTATTGAAGGGAAGGATATCAAATGGAATGCAATTTTTGTTTAGTATTTGTCTTTTTTTGTAGATGGCTTTAAAAGGCGTTTAAATACAGATTATTACATTATTATATTATTATGCTACTATGGGGAAACTACCCATAATAAATCATTTAGGTTGGAAGAGGTTTCTTAGCAAAAATCAGCCCCTCAAAATAGACTAAATCGAGAAGAACTTTGGTTTCGTCAGAATCCAATGCAAATTCTGTATCGTTTACTAAGTTGGAATCTCTTGGAGGAGTGCCACTCTTAATGGTCCCCTGCAGTGATGTTTGCAGTCACGATTTTGGTTGGGAAAACTCGTGAAAATGGCACTCTGGTGCTTGTGAGGCCACATAAGCAGGATTTTCCTGTCAGGGATAGGGACAGAAATAACTTATGATGGAGCGTAGATAACAAAACATCTCACAGCATCGGAAAATCTTGCTTGGTATTATGAAAACCTTGCCTAGTACTATTAAAATATATTCTGGCATTATCAAATTCTTGCCTGGCAGTATCAAAATCTTGCCTCGTTTTATCACAGCCTCAATGGGTGTTATCAAAGGCTTGTCTGATATTATCAAAATCTTACCTTGTATAGTCAAAATCTTGTATGGTATTAACAAACTCTTATAAGGTGTTATTAAATCTTGCCTGGTTTTGACAAAATATTGCATATGTACCGTCAAAATCTAATTTCGTCAGAATATAATAATCTGTATTTAAAAGCCAATTAAAGCCATATACAAAAAGACAAATACCAAAGATTAATTACACTTCATTGTAATTAATTTTACCAGGTACGAGGTACCAATATTGTACCTGGTATTATCGAGTTTTGTCTGGGATTAGCATAATTTTCCCTGGTATTATCAAAATTGTACCTGATACTATCCAAAATCCTCCATAGTATTATGAAAATCTCGCTTGGTATTATCAAAATCTTGTCAGATATTATTCAGGGATAGATTTTGATAAACACATGCAAGATTTGGATAATACTTGGCTCGATTTTGAAAAAAAAACAGGTTAGATTTTGACAATACCAGGCAAGAATTTGGTAATAGCAGAGAAGATTTTGATAATACCAAGCAAGATTTTGATAAGTTAATACTAGATTTTGATGTTTTCATGCAATATTTTGGTAATACTAGGCATGATTTCGATAAAACCAGGTAATATTTTTTGAAATACCAGACAAGACTTAGATAGTAGCAGAAAAGTTTTGACAAACCTAGGAGTAGAGGAGGGGGTGCTACTCGTGACAGAACCACGAGGTGTATGGTTTTATCAGTGAGAATGAAAAAAAAGGAAATTTCTAAAATTGAAAAAAAAGAAATTTGTCGAAGTTATTATTTTATTAATTGATTGATATTTGTGTTGTTCGATTTATTTGATGTTTTTCTCGGATGTCAACATCAAATTATGGCTGTTTTATGGTTTTTGTCAGTGAGAATTTGAAAAACATGAATTTTCTCACAATTATGTATGTTTTTATGGTTTTTGTCATTGATAATTTGAAAAACAGGAACTTTCTCACTGACAAAACCATAAACCACGTGGTCCTGTCAGCATTTTTAATGCTGAAGGGGCACCATATATGGGCATGGAATCCCCTGGGAAATTGATTGCATAATCGATTGGGAATTTGGAACACCTGTGCTGTCGACCTCAATTCACCTATCGTGAATCAATAATTCCCCTTAGAAACAACAAATTAATTTCCCCTTCTTGACAGATCAATCAATCAATGACATCATCTGTCAGACTTTAAAAATTTCCGCCTAGAAACATTTCACCAGGAATAGATCCATATCATTAATGTCTTTGCCTCGGGAACAACTCTTTTGGTCGAACTCCAAAGGATATTAATAACCAAAGCCATGGAAACAATTAGGCAAGAAACATCTTAGCGATGAATTCTTTTAGCGCGCGAGAAGGTTTCCTATTAATTTGAAATGCGTTAGCACAGAGATGCCAATAACAAAGGAACACGCTGAATTTACGTTTAGTGATTATTTGGGCGAAACCGTTTTAGACATGTTATTGAACTATTTCGGCGAAACAGATAGAGACATTTTAAAAGAAGATTTTTGAAGAGATTTTGGAGGAGGTTTTGAGTGTGGTCGTTATAATACACATGTTTCATTTGAACAGCGTTGTGATGTCCTCTAACCCTACCCCCAAGGGTACCGTTCTACTGACCACAACCCCGCCGACAGCCCTCGGTCCTCAAAGCCCTCCAAGTTCCGACAGGGACACCGGTGCCCCCAAAGGCCCACCCAGCCCCCCACCCTCCAGTCACAGGCCCAAAAGTTCCCCCAGACTCCCACGGGGCCCCCCCGCTCCACCACGGTCCTCCCTAGGCCCCAAAGGGCCTCCTCCCGGACTCCACGGTCCCACGAGCTCCACCCGGACACCCCGGATCCCCAAGGCCCACCACCCGGCCCCTGGCGCCCCCCAGGACCCACCCCCACCCCCAATTCCAACTACGGACCCCCAAACCCATCCCAGTAGTGTTTGGGTTTGGTTTACAGTGTCACAGTTACATTTTATTGATTTTTCAAAGTTCATTATGACTGTATTTACTTGAAATTCAAGAGTTTGACTATTTAAGTAGAGTTAGGTTGTGGTTTACCTTGTTACAGTTACATTTTCTTGATTTTTAAAAGTTAATTCTGAATTTCTTTAGTTGAAATGCAAGAGTTGGAATATTTCAGTAGCGTTCGGTTGTGGTTTACCTTGTCACAGATACATTTTCTTGATTTTTCAAAGTTCATTCTGAATTTCCTTCGTTGAAATGCAAGAGTTGGACTATTTCAGTAGCGTCTGATTACGTAATTAATTTTAGAAGTTCCATTTTCTTGATTTTTCCAATTTCATTTTGAATTACTATCGCATACTATAATTATTAGTACTTAAGAAGAGGTTTTTTTAAGTGGAGTTACTATTCAAAGATTCAATATCATTATTTTTAATTGTTAATTTTGAATTTCTTTCGTTGAAATGCAAGAGTTGGAATATTTCAGTAGAGTTCAGTTGTGGTTTACCTTGTCAAAGTTACATTTTATTGATTTTTCAAAGCTCATTTTGAATGTCATATGTTGAAATGAAAGAGTTGGATTATTTCAGTAGTGTTTGTTTATGGTTTACCTTGTCATAGTTAAATTTTCTTGATTTTTAAAAGTTCATTTGAATCTAGTTCGTTGAAATTCAAGAGTTGGACTATTTCAGTAGTGTTAGGTTTGGGTTTATAGTGTCAAAGTTACATTTTCTAGATTTTTAAAATTTCATTTCTAATTTACTTAGTTGAAATGAAAGAGTTTGAATATTTCAGCAGTGTTTGGTTGTGGTTTACCTTGTCACAGTTACATTTTCTTGATTTTTCAAACTTCATTTTGAATTTCCTTTGTTGAAATGCAATATTTTGACTATTTCAGTATTCATAATTTTGTATTTCTAAAATTAATCAATTAGCCAGAGGTGGGTTTTTTTTTTTTTATTATTTTTTACATACGGATCGAGATTTAATTAAATTGATATAAGCATGTATTATATTTAATGTATGTGATAAAACCAGGAAAAAAACCTTTCCAATAAACATGTTTTTAAATGAAAATTAAAGAGCTACAACATTAAATCAAAGAGAGTAGAAATAAAGTTGAATAATTGCTTAAACGTAAATTTTCTTTAAACACACTTCTAATTAATCAATCCTAAAAAGGTAATTATTATTCTTATACTCTAGTTACATGAAGAAAAAAGCAAGTTAATATTAGAGAATAAATGGAAACAAACCTAACAGCTATGACTGAGATTATATTTTAGTTTCAAGAAGCAAAAGTAGTTAATACTTCCATCGATTTGACTAATAAATCTGGAAAAGTAAAGTGAGATTTATGAAAATGCACACATTTAATATTTATTTTCTAAGATAAATAAGATAATGAGATAAAGAGAGCAAAGAGAGCTGAAATAGAGTTGAATAATTGCTTAAACGTAAATTTTCTGTAAACATACTTCTAATTAATCACTCCTAAACAGGTAAGTATAGACCGCTCATCCTCTCTGGTGGGTGCGCATGCTCAGCTGGCTAATGCAGTTAACATTTGCCTGGAATCTAGAAATTTACAGTGAGATTTTGTGAAATGCATAAATATAATAATGGTTATTGGAAATTTTCGGTTTGATTATGAAATAATAAATTTTTTAAAACATAAAATTTTTTTCAGTTAAAAACGAACAAAAATTAATTAAAAAACTATCCGAAAAATATGTTTTCAAAAGAAAAGTAAAGGTCATTTTAAACTTAAGCTCAGCAGATGCAAATACCATTTAAAATTTAAACTTGAAACAATCAGAAATTACTATGAAATAATAGATTAAGCCAACACGAACATCTATGACTGAGTTTATATTTTAGATTCAAGCATAACAAGTAGTTAATACTTCCCTAGATTTGAATTGTAAAGCTTGAAAATTAAAGTGTGATTTATTAAAATGTAATTTTTATTTTATATGATAAATACTATAATGAGATAAAGAGAGCAAATAGAGCTGATATAAAGTTTAATAATATATTAAACTTAAATTTTCTGTAAACATACTTCAAATTAATCAATAATAAACAGTTAAGTATAGAACACTAATCCTCTATGGTGGGGGAGCATGCAAAGAAAAAAACTTTAATAAAAATATTTTTTAATAGTATCTGTACAGGTAATTTTAAAATTAAGCTCAGAATATGAACATAAAATTTGAAATTTAAAATCGAAACAATAAGACATAACTATTCAAGAATAGATTAAACAAACACTAATATCAATGAATGAGTACGACCCATCATAAGTAACACACCTGAGACAATAAAGTTAGAAAAAATGAAAAATGTTCCTTTATTAACTCTGCAATACAGATAAAAATGTTGAATTCATGCACATTTTCAACTATCTAAGAGAACTTCTGAATTCTATTCGTGTCGTGAGATAGTGTTCAAAGACGTCATGTTATCGACTTTTCAGTACGGAGAGTCCCGGCTCAATGGTAACCGAAACTATTGAAAACATGTTTTTAGCTCCAATGAAGGTAAAGCTTGTTGACATTTCCGGTACAGAATCAGATGTCCCTTTTTTAAGTGTCCAAAAAATTGAGTTCACCAAGGCCCCCCCTCCCACGCTCATTTTTTCCAAAGTCACACGATCAAAATTTTTAAAGCTACATTTGTTCAGCTGTGTTTAAATTATAATAAATATGTACATTAGGATAACTTAAGTCCACCACAGCTCTCGAGGGACGGGCTGAAATTTATAATCTTTTCCCATTGTTTAAACATATGAGCCATTCTTTTGCGAAAACACACAAAAGATAGAAAAATACAAAATATACATTTATTACCTATGAAAAACGTCTAAAAATTAATATTTAATACACAATTTAAACTATACAAGTGTATGTTTTTTAAATATGAGCCATTATGTTGCGGAAACACACACCGGTGCGAAAAAAATACAAAATATCAATAAATTCCATATACAATACAGCTAAAAATGAAGAATTCATACAAATTTTAATCTATATCTTGGTTATTTTTTTAAATATTTGACATTATTTTGCTAAAACAAGCAAAAGTTAGAAAAAATAAAAATATTCCTTTATTACAACTTATATTCGGCTAAAATATAATAATTAATAAACTTTTTAAACTATAGAATTTTAAGTGTTTTATATATGAGGAAGCCCGTTAATAAAAAACATAAAGTTATAAAAAATTCAAAATGCTCCCTTATGACCACTGCAATACAGCTAAAAATGTAGAATTCTTACACATTTTCAACTAGCTAAGAAAAATTCTGAATTATATTCGAATCATGCGATAGTGTTCAAAGACTTCGTGTTATTGTAGTGTAGGTATGGAGTGCCCCGTCTCAATGGTACCCAAAACTCTTGAAAACAGGTTTTTAGCTCCATGTTTTTAAATCTATTTGACAGGACAGTTACAGACTCATATGTCACTTTTTAAGTGTCCCAAAAATGGAGTTCAACAAGGCCCCCCCTCCCACGCTCATTTTTCCAAACGTCACACGATCAAATTTTTAAAGATCCATTTGTTCAGAAGTGGTGAAATTATAATAACTCTGACCATAAGGATGATTCAAGCCCACCACATCTCTCGATGGACGGGTTTAAAGTTATAAGCTTTGCCCTTTGTTTACACATATGGGCCATTCTGTTGATAAAACACACAAAACTTAGAAAAAATACAAAATATAACTATATTACATCTGAAAAACGTATAAAAATGACGAATACATATTTTCATATATCCAAGTTTATGTTTTTTAAATATGTGCCATTCTAGGGTGAAAACACGCAAAAGTTAGAAAAAATACAAAATAAAAAGATAGTACATCGGAAAAAAGGCTAAAAATTAATAAGTCATACACATATTAAAATAGATCCGGTTAAGTGTTTTTAATATGAACCATTCTTTTGCGAAATCACGCACAATTTAGAAAAAAATACAAATATTCCTTTATTAACTATGAACTATGAGTAAAATATTTAGAAGTCATACACATTATAATCTATATCAGTGTAAGTGTGTGAAATATGGGCAAGTCTGTTGTTAATACACACAAAGTTAGAAAAAATGCAAATGCTCCTTTATGACCTCTGCAATATGGCTAAAAATGAAGAATTCATACACACTTTCAACTAGCTAAGAGACAATCTGAATTATATTCGAGTCAGGCGATCGTGTTCAAATACTTCTTGTTAACTTCTTGTCAGGACGGAGTGCCACCACTATCTTGTATAAGAAACTATAGAAAAACAGTTTGTAAGCTACCGGAAGTTAAATCAAGTTTAAATTAAATTTAAATACTTATCTTTAAATGCTGATTTTATATATACAGTTTAGTCATACAACACAAAGTTACTCGGATTAGAAACTAAAGATAGAAAAAAATGAAAAATGTTCCAATATAAAATCTTAAATACAGATAAAAATGAATAAATATTAAACATATTCAACTAGATAATAGACATTCTTAATTATATTATAGTCGTGCGATCGTATTCAAAGACGTAATGGTAACTAATTGTAAGTAAGGAGAGCCACGACTCTATGGTAACCGAAACTCTTTAAAACATGTTTTGAGCTCCATGAAGGTAAAGCAAGTTGACATTTCCTTTAAAAAATCAGATTTCTATGATGATTTTAAATATATAGTTTAGTCTTACCCATCAAAAGTTACGTGCCTGAGAAATATGTTTGATTTCCGTAAAATGGGGGGAAATACCCCCTAAAAGTTATCAACAATTAATTAAAATAACATAAACATATTAATATTACCAATGGTTAAATACCTGAGCTAAACTAAGAGGTTTCAATTTAAGGAAAAAATTCCATTTATACAACATTTGACAATTTACCAAATTTTAAAGTTTTTGTTAGAACCTCGGGTATGCATTTTCATCATATTTTTATTATTTTCGGTGGAAAAACACACTGAAATTAAATAGTATTGTAATCACATAAAACAGTGTCGGATTTACATTTGAAGAAACTTCAATCAGGTTATATCTAGCAATCTATTTCAACATATACTGAACTTCAATTCTTTTAAAAGATCTTAAATATAATGAACTAACTTTTATTTATTTACTAAATCTATCAAACTGTTGATTTATAACAATAATTACCTGTCTATATATCAATTAACACTCACGAGAAGTGCAACTTTTCACTCTCGGAGAATGCTTTCAAACAATACTTCTTACAGCGCATAGACTAATTATGCCAAACGAGACACGAGACATCATCAAAGCAGATTAATCAAGTTATAAGTTCGATGTTCTTTTGGAAATATGAAAGCGTCTCTGTGTGTGTGAATTTCTTTTAAAATCTATCAGATTTATCAACGCTGTGATCACACACTTAATGTGAATCAGAAATAAAAAAGAACAAAAATTTATAATATTTATTTTGAAATATGACCCAAAATCAATGCTCTTACAGCTTAAAGGATGCGAGGGGGGCATGAAAACTATGGTTTTTCACTTTGATATACTATACTATACAGACCAGTCTCTAGTAGTGGGGGTGTCACCCGCCTAAACCATCGCTTTCTAACCCCACCCCACCCCCTTCCCCCAAACTACCCTGGTCCCTATTAGTTTAAAATCCACCCGCACTCCACCCCTAACACCTGTAGCGGAACGTCTTGAAAACGGATTTAATTTTTGTAAGTGTATCACCTGACTCAAGACAATCTAAAACACGCACCGTTAGTAGATAGTACGTATTTTCATCATAGTTGAAATATTTTCGTTGGAAAACACATTTAAAATCCATATTAAGAGCAATATTAGTAATAACAGGTTAGGTTAGGTTACCCTCGATATTTAAATCCCCCACCCCCCCCTCACCCAAAACAAAAAATTTTATTAAAAACTATAAAATAAAAAAAAAAAAAAAACACGGAACTTTTTGATCTCTAAAAAAATTAAAAAGAAATTTAAAAATTTTATATTTTAAAAAACAATAAAAGCCAAAATCATATATAAATTTTTTAGGGTTTTTGTTGCTATATATAGGAAAAGAAGTTGAGGTTAGGTTACCCTCGCGATCAAAACCACCCCCACCCCTTCATACCAAACTCAAATTTTCCAGAGGATTTTAAAATCCTCCACAGAAAAGCTCTATTAGGTGCTATATTTGTGAGGTTAGGTTAGGGTAGATTAGGGTAGGTTAGGTCTATAAATAGCAGGTTAGGTTAGATTGGATTTCGATGACTGGATCCCACCCATCCCAAATCATTGGTTTCAGACAACACACTTCAACGAAAGACTAAGAAATCTAGCTTAGAAAAGCCCGAAATAGTAATTTACATATCCCAAATCATAAGTTTCAGACAACATTCACCTACGAAATACTATGAAACCTTAGCTCAGAAAAAGCCTGAAATAGCAAATTACAAACCTCAAATCATAGGTTTCAGACAACACACACCTACGAAATACTAAGAAACCATAGCTCAGAAAAGCCCGAAATAACAAACTACTCATCCCAAACTATAGTTTTCAGACAACAAACACCTATGATGGACTAAGAATCCTAGCTCTGAAAAGTCCAAAAAGCAAACTACAAATCCCAAATCATAGGTTTCAGACAACACACACCAACGAAAGACTAAGAAGCTTATATCCCAAATCATAGGTTTCAGTCAACACAAACCAACGAAAGACTAAGAAATCTAACTTAGAAAAGCCCGAAATAGTAATTTACATATCCCAAATCATAAGTTTCAGACAACATTCACCTTCGAAATACTATGAAACCTTAGCTCAGAAAGGCCTGAAATAGCAAATTAGACGCCTCAAGTCATAAGTTCCAGACAACGCACACCTATGAAATACTAAGAAAACTTAGCTCAGAAAATCCTGAAATAGCAAACTACTCATCCCAAACTATAGGTTTCAGATAACAAACACTTATGAGGGACTATGAATCCTAGCTCTGAAAAGTCCAAAAAGCAAAACTACAAATCCCAAATCATCGGTTTCAGACAACACACACCAACGAAAGTCTAAGAAATCTAGCTTAGAAAAGCCCGAAATAGTGATTTACATATCCCAAATCATAATTTTCAGACAACACACTCCCAATAAAGGCTAAGAAATCCAGCTCTGAAAAGTCCAAAAGCAAACTACTCATCCCAAACTATAGGTTTCAGACAACAAACACCTATGAAAGGCTAAGAAATCTAGCTCAGAAAAGTCAAAAATAGTAATTTACATATCCCAAATCATAAGTTTCTGACAACACACACCTATGAAAGGCTAAGAAACCGAGCTCAGAAAAGTCAAAAATAGCAAACTACTCATCCCAAACTATAGGTTTCAGACAACAAAAACCTATGAGGGACTAAGAAATCTAGCTCAGAAAAGTCCGAAATATTAATTTACATATCCCAAATCGTAATTTTATGACAACATTCACCTACGATATACTAGGAAAGCCTAGCTCATAAAAGTCTTAAATAGCAAACTAATCATCCCAAACTAGAAGTTTCAGACAACAAACACCTATGAGAGACTAATACTCCTAGCTCTGAAAAGTCCAAATACCAAACTACAAATCCCAAATTATTATTTTCTGACAACACACACCTATGAAAGGCTATGAAATTAAGCTCAGAAAAGTCAAAAATAACAAACCATCCATCCCAAATTATAGGTTTGAGACAACACATACCTATGAAAGGCTAAGAGATCTAGCTCAGAAAATTAAAAAATACCAAACCAACCCTCCCACCACCCCTTTTTCAGAGAATATACCCCACCATTCGCCTGGGCCCGGGGCGGGCCTTGCAGGGTCTGGGGGGGACCTTTGTTGCCCGAGTGGCTTTTTCGGGAGTGGGATAGGGCTATTGGAGCCCTGTGGGTGGTGGTCGGACGATCAGAGCCCTTTGGGGGTGTGTTCGAGAACCACACGACGATGTTCAAATAGAACTTGTTTACTATAACGACCACACTCAAAACCTCTTCTAAAACCTTTTCTAAAATCATCTTTTAAAATGACTCTAAATGTTTCGCCGAAATAATTCCCTAAAATGTTTAAAACCGTTTCACCCAAATAATCCCCTAAAAGTAATTTCTGCGTGTTTCTTTTGTTTTTGGCATCCCTGCGCTGTGACATTTCAAATTACTAGGAAACCCTTTCCTACGTTAATCTCTTCATCTCATAAATGTTCCTAGCTACACTATTAAGGTTTCGTTAGAATATCAATTTATCTCTCCGACTTAAAGCTCAGTGAAGCCGTATTTAAAAATGGAATTTCTATCTCTTTAGCCTCCCGCATTATTCCAAGATAACAAGTGATGTTATTTCTAATTCCTGACACTAAAGATCAATAAATCCCTATTTAAAAATAGAATATTAATTTTTCTCTCTGACCTAAAGAACGTTTATCCTTCAGACCTAAGATTAAATAAGCCATTATATTTGTTTCTTAATTCTCCTTTCGTAAATTGAGAAGCTCCCCGCAGATTGGGTAAATCTATTTCTCAGTTTAGGTTTGCCTAAGGATCAAAGAAACCCTGTTTGTTTCTTAATTGCTCCTTCTTGAATCAATACATACCCCCGCCGAGTATGTAAATCAATTTCTCAGGTTAGGCTAGCAAAACAACAAAGAAGCTATGTTTGTTTCTTAATTCCCCTTTCGTGAACAAATACATTCCCCTAGCGATTATGTAAATCAATTTCTCAGGTTAGGCTAGCCAAACAACAAAGAAGCCATGTTTGCTTCTTAATTCCCCTTCGTGAATCAATAATTCCCCCGCTGATTATGTAAATCACCTCTCATGTCATTACACGTGGCCAAACAACAACAGATCGATTGACCTTGACCCCCATTTGACTCGATCGATAATCCTTGAATAAATTATGTAAAAAAAAAGTTGTAGGTGGCAGCAGGGGTGAATCGTGGGATCAATAGGGGCCATTCTACTGCGGTTATCTTTTGATGAATATAAACGGGTTTAGAAGGCGGTCCTCATCTTAAGAATTGGAATAGCAGGGTTTCAAGCTGTCACCTGATTTTAAAAGACAAAATCGCAGAAAAAGTGGACAGATTTGAAGAATTTTATTTGCTCTCAGCACTAGCCTTTAGTCAAGTTGAGGAAAGACTAGTAATTTAAAAAAGGAAGAAGAATCAATTAAAGAAAAACGTAAGGACGATTGATAAAACATTTACAAGAAAGAATACGCTTATTTAGGGTAAACTATTTGACAATTTATAGATTATGCAATTTTTGATTTGTTTACGCAGGATGTGTCATTAGGAAAGGGAAAAATGTTCTAACCTTTTTTTTTTTTAGTTCTGTCACAAAAGAGCACGAGTCTAAACGTGAAACTTCAGGGGATGCTGAGGGGGATTTTTAACTAAATAAAAAACCACTGTGTGCATCCTGGTTATATGGAAGGAGGAATAAAATTTGAAAATAATTGATTGAGAAAAAAACATAAGGATAATTGATAAAATATTGATAATAAAGAATGCGCTTATTTTTGGGCAGAATATTTGGCAATTTAAAAATTATGCAATTTTCGATTGTTTACACACAGGATTTATCACTGAGAAAGGGGGGGGGGAATGTTTCAACCCACATGTGTTCCAAAAGAGTAAGGGTGTCAATGTGAAACGTTAGTGAATGTTGATGGGGCATTTTTTAACTAAATCAAAGGACACTATGGACAAATGGCTTTGTCCATAAGCCATTACATATGGAAAAATGTAAAGCTTTGTACGAGGGTATCCAATCAGTGATCCAATGTAGTGTGAAATGTAGTGAAGGGTCCAGAATAAGTTCCTGTACGGTATTAAATAAAAAAAACAAGTTTTTTAAACTGAAAGTAAGGAGCGACATTAAAACTCAAAACGAATAGAAATTATTCCGTATATGAAAGGCTGCCCCTCCTCAACGCCTTGCTCTATACGCTAAAGTTTTTTATTGTTTTAAAAAATAAAGTTGTGAGACAGAGTCAAACTTTAGCGTAAAGAGCGAGGCGTTGAGGAGGGGACAGCCCCTTTCATATACGGAATAATTTCTGTTCATTTTAAGCTTGGTGACTTTGGGGAAAAAATAAGCGTGGGAGGGGGCCTAGTTGCCCTCCATTTTTTTTGGTCACTTAAAAATGGAACTAGAGCTTTTAATTTCCGTTCCAATAAGCCCTCCCACGATATTCTAGGACCACTGTGTCGATACGATCATCCCTGGGGAAAAAAAACAACAAATAAACACGCATCCGTGATCTTTCTTCTGGCAAAAAATGTAAAATTCCACATTTTTGTAGATAGGAGCTTGAAAATTCTACAGTAGGGTTCTCTAATACGCTGAATATGATGGTGTGATTTTCATTAAGGTTCTATAACTTTTAGGGGGTCATTCCCCCTTTTTTTGAAAATCAGCCAAATTTTCTCAGGCGCTTAACTTTTGATGGGTATCACTAAACTTGATGAAAGTTATATATTTGAAATCAGCATTAAAATTTTATTCTTATGATGTATCTATTGGTATCAAAACCCCTTTTCTATAGTTTCTGTTACCATTGAGCCGGGTCGCTCCTTACTTACAGTTCGTTACAACGAACTGTTTGATTAGTAGTCTTCGGGTTGTTCCACCTGAGATCTTGGTAGGGTTGCCATCTCTTGTGATTTATCACTATTTCTAGTGATTTTTTATATTGCCAAACAAAAAAAATCACTACACCAGCCCATGAATAATTAGATTATTGAAGAAAATCAACCAAAAAATCACTAAAATCTAGTGACGGTTTCTACCAGGTGGCTACCCTGGGTCTTGGGATCTTTAGTATTTTTTGCAATCTTTTCACCCACTGAAATTATAGTTCCAGCTATGGTTCCAACCTAGTATAGAGTAGATTATGGCCCATAGTAACAGGAATATTAAAAAGTAGCATTGAAGAAATAAACGAAAAATAATTAATGGGAACTTCAAAAAGAACTTGAAATCTTTCAATAATGGTATGAGATTAAAATGAAAATTGCAACATTGGAATCATCCTGGTTAAAAATTTGCTCAGTGAAAATTACAGTCCTCCATCTTCAATAACAATGGGAAAAAATCGCATTAAAAGCGGTGATGTACTTCCTTTTTTTTCTTTTTCTTTTTTCGCAGGGGTGATTGCGCCTAGCCAGTGGTCCTAGAATCTTGGGAGAGAGCTTATTTGAAAGTAAATCGCCATATGCAGTGGCCTTTCAAACAGTTCGTGGTAACGAACTGTAAGTAAGGAGTGACCCGGCTCAATGGTAACCGAACTCTAGAAAACGGGTTTTTGATACCAATAGATACATCAAAAGAATCAGAATTCAATGCTGATTTCAAATATAGAACTTTCATTAAGTTTAGTGCTACCCATCAAAAGTTACGCGCCTGAGAAAATTTGGCTGATTTTCAAAAAAAGGGGGAAAGACCCCCTAAAAGTTATAGAACCTTAAGGAAAATCACACCATCATATTCAGCGTATCAGAGAACCCTACTGTAGAGGTTTCAAGCTCCTATCTACAAAAACGTGGAATTTTGCATTTTTTGCCAGAAGAAAGACCACGGATGCGTGTTTATTTACTTTTTTTTTTATTTTTTTTTTTTCCCCAGGGGTGATCGTATCGACCCAGTGGTCCTAGAATATCATGGGAGGGCTCATTCGGACGGAAATTAAAAGTTCTAGTGCGCTTTTTAAGTGACCAAAAAAAATGGAGGGCAACTAGGCCCCCTTCCACGCTTATTTTTTTCCCAAAGTCACCCGATCAAAATTTTTAGATAACCATTTTGTTCAGCATGGTCGAAAATATGATAAATATATCTTTTAGGATGACTTAATCCCCCAAAGTCCCCAGGGGGAGGGCTAAAAGTTATAAGCTTTACCCAATGTTAACATATAGTATTGGTTATTGGGAAGTATACAGAAGTTTTCAGGAGGGTTTTTTTCTGGTAGTGGGGGGGGGGTCAGATGTTATGTTGGAGGATCTGTCCATGAAGGAAGTTTTCATGGGGGAAGAGAAATTGCCATGAAGGGGGCGCCGGACTTGCCAGTATTATTTATTGGTTATTGGGAAGTATACAGACATTTTCAGGAAGGATTTTTTCTGGAAGGGGGGGGGGATAGAGGAGGGGGTTACTCTGGAGAATCTTTCCGTGGAGAATGTTTCTTTGGGGTAAGGGACATTTCTATGAAGGGGGCGCCGGATTTCCAAGCATTATTTAAAAGACGATCAGAAATTAAATTTAAAAAAAAACAAGTTTTTTCAACTGAAAGTAAGAAGCAACATTAGAATTTAAAACGAACAAAAATTATAACGTACGTGAGGGAGTTCTCCCCCAAGTCAATACCTCGCTCTTTACGCTACACTTTTTTTTAGTGCTTTCAAAAGAGCTATCTATTCTAATTAAACGGCCTTTGTGATTCAGGGGTTTGTGAATCAATTTTTTTTTTTACTTTTAACGTAAAGAGCTTGGTATTGACTAAGGGGAGAGCCCCCTCATATACGTAATAACATATACGTAATAAAAAAAAAACAATAAAAAAACAAGCGATGCGGCTCAATAGTGATCCAAACTTTTAAAAACGGAATTTTGATGTCAAAAAATGTATCAAAAGAATGGGCTTATAGTGCTGATTCTAAATATATAAATTTTATCAAGTATAGTATTGCTCATCAAGGCTACGAGCCTGAGAAGATTTACCTGATTTTTTACAATGGGGAAAAATACCCCCTACAAGCGAAAGAATTTTAAAGAAAATCCCACCATAAGATTCAACATATCAGAAAACCTTATTACACAGATTTCAATCTTATATCCGCAAAAATCTGCAACTTTGTATTTTTTGCCAGAAGAAACATATACGAATATAGAAGTTAGCTACGTAAGTTAATTTGTAAATTACGTAATAACCAAATTTAGAGATATCCATTTAGCAAAAGAAGAGTAAAACTTTTATGCAAATTTTGTTTACTTATTCAATGACGGTGAACCAAAATAAAAGCTGAATTAACTAAAAAACGACCAGAAATTAAATAAAAAAAACAAGTTTTTTAAACTGAAAGTAAGGAGCGACATTAAAACTTAAAACGAACAGAAATTATTCCGTATATGAAAGGGGCTGTCCCCTCCTCAACGCCTCGCTCTTTACGCTAAAGTTGGACTCTGTCTCACAACTTTATTTTTTAAAACAATAAAAACCTTTAGCGCAAAGAGCGAAGCGTTGAGGAGGGGACAGCCCCTTTCATATACGGAATAATTTCTGTTCGTTTTAAGTTTTAATGTCGCTCCTTACTTTCAGTTTAAAAAACTTGTTTTTTTATTTAATTTATTAAGAGACAAAAGAGATTGTGCTTCATAAAAGTGACAATTTCTGCCAGTTTGTGCCACAAAACATATATTTTTACCCAAAGAGGATCCAAATGACAAAAAGTAGACATTCTAAGATATACAGTAGGTTTTTAGCGGTCTGAAAAAAAGAACAAAAAACAGAATGTTTAGAACCCTCCGCCTTGACAAACCACAGCAAATGGCGTTTTTTGGCCATTTTGCGCCAAAAAGCACCAATTCTTGCCCAAAAAGGGTCAAATGTCAAGGAATACAAATTCTTGGAAACTTAAATTCGTGGAAACTGGAATTTTAGCGCCCCAATCTTGAAAAACAGCTCTGATGTATACTTTAGCAAATTATTGTCTAACAAAAAAAGACAAAAAACAAATAAATACGTATCCATGATTTTTCTTGTGGCAAAAAATACAAAATTCTACATTTTTTCGTGTAGGAGCTTGAAACCTCTATAGTAGGGTTATCTGATACGCTGAATCCGACGGTATGATTTTCATTACGATTCTAGGCTTTTATGGGGTGTTCTCCCCCTTTTTTGAAAATGAGGCAAATATTCTCAGGCTCGTAACTTTTGATAGGTACCTCTAAACTTATTGAAACTTATATATTTGAAATCACCACGAAAATCCAATTTTTTAAATGCATCTATTGGTATCAAAATTTCTTTTTTTAGAGTTTAGGTTACTATTGAGCCGGATCGCTCCTTACTTATATTTTGTTATCACGAACTGTTTGATAATTTGGGACAAGAGAATTTGGGTATTTACAAAATAGATTTTATACTCGTACAAATAGGATCGATTTTTAATTAGTATTTATGCATATTCTTTTCTTTCAAGTTCTATATAAAGCTTAGAATCTAGTAGTAAATATGCTGCATGCAGTTAGCATGCCCCTTAAAAAGGAACATGATGGTAGCTAATGGACAGTGGCTTCATGCTGTTAGACCGTAAATGATTGAAGTTTTTATCTGAAGTTCATTTTTGGTTTCTTGTTAAGAATTAAGAATTGATTTCCGTTTGAATGAGCCTTCGTTCAATATTCTAGGACCACTGGGTCGATACGATCAACCCTGAAAAGAATAATAATAATAATAAAACAAACACGCATCCGTGATCTTCCTTCCGGCAAAAATACAAAATTTTACATTTTTGCAGATAGGAGCTTGAAACGTACATAGTACGTTCTCTAAATAAGCTGAGTCTGATGGTGTGATTTTCATTGAGATCACTTGTTTTTTAGGGGCTGTTTCCCCCTTTTTTTGAAAATCCAGAAAATTTAAGTAGAGATGACCCTATAACTCCGATCAGGGCTCCTTATATGGGCATAGAACCACGTGGTTTATGGACTTTGTCAGTGAGAATTTGAAAAACCAGGAATTTTGTCACATTTACGGATGGTTTTATGGACTTTGTCAGTGAGAATGAAAAAACAGGAAGTTTGTCACATTTATGTCTGTTTTCATGGATGGTTATGTGTGTTGATTATTTGATGTTTTTATGGATTATTGAGTCTAATGGGGGCAGGTCAATGACACTTCCTTCTTGTTGTTGCTCAATGCAAATGCCAAGGTCAATGTTGTTGTTGTTTTGAATAGAGTCATTAGGGAGAACACGTGGTTAATGGGGTCAATGTTGTTGTCGTTCGAAGCAAAGTTAATGACACTTCCTTCCTGTTCGAGGCAGATGTTATGATCTGGAAATAGAATTTGTTATTGTTATTCGAGCCAAATGTTGTTGTCGTTCGAGGCAAAGTTAATGACATTTCCTTCCTGTTCGAGGCAGATGTTATGATCCGGAAATAGTATTTGTTATTGTTATTCGAGCCAAATGTTGTTGTCGTTCGAGGCAAAGTTAATGACATTTCCTTCCTGTTCGAGGCAGATGTTATGATCCGGAAATAGTATTTGTTATTGTTTCCGAGCCAAATGTTACGAGTTCCCGGGAAACAGTTAGATCCCCCTTCTCAGCCAATCAGCGACTCGGTTATATCCCCATTCTCAGCCAATCAGAGGGCTTTGTTTACATAACAATTCGACCCAGATATTTCGTATATAACGGGCATGCAATGCGATTCAATTATCAGAAAGTATTTTGACACAGTGCAAACAACCTGACAATGGATAGAACAATTAACATAATTGATGAGCTTGAGGCCTTGGCAGCCGCAATTAGCAATGTAAGTACATTTTTATTTTCAAAAGAATTTTCCTTGGACACCCTCTATATTTCCAGCTAAATCCCCCCCAACAAACCATACAATCTTTATACTCAATGTAAATATATTCTTTTTACCCTAACCCCCTCCCACACTGTTTTACAATCCCAAATTCTCGCAAAAAGAAATACTTTTTTCGATACATTCCTTCCCTCTATATTTCCAGCTAAATCCCCCCCCCAACAAACCATACTGAATGCAAAACGTAAAACATATTCATTTTACCCTCAAAACCTAACCACCGCAAAAAGAAAAACCTTTTTGATAAATTTGGCCTTTCTGTAAGCCTTATCAACTTCTGCATATCTCTTAGCTATTAACCGCTCTGGTTTTGACACAAGGCTCTATGCAAGGTTAAAATTAGCAGTCACCCTCTTCCGGTTTACAAACGCGGCAGGCAAAGGGACTATTCTTCTGTCAAATTAAAACACTTTTAAGCAATAATTAGAATTGTAGTTTCGTAACCTGTATGGAAGGAGAGAAAGAGATTATGTTTAACAATATATTTAGGGCATTATGTGAAAGGGGGCATTACATCGCTTCTAACAGCTTCGTTGTAAGTAAAAGTAATGGGGGATTCTGTGTGTAGACATATACGCCCATTGACAAGAAAACTAATGTTTAAATTTATAATCTTTTCAAGACTTCAATAAAACTTCTTTTATATTCCCAGGCGTGAATACAGGATTTTTGTTGGGGGTTAACACTTTTATTAGAAATAGAAAAGATTATTGCTTCTTCGTCATTTATTGATTTTAGATATAAAATTTGAATAAAAGCTATTAAGATATGACTATCTCTTGAATAAAAAGAATGATTAACTCTATTAGAGAGATGTCTTAATTAAAATAAAATTTTGGCCGGGAGTGGAGCGTGAATCCAGGAATTTTGCAGTGGAGTGGGGTTATAGCTATTATTAGAAATAGAAAAGATAATTGCTTCTTCATCATTTAGTGATTTTAGCTATAACATTTGAATAAAAACTAGTAAGTTATGCCTTTCGCTTGAATAAAACGCATGATTAACTCTATGAGAGGGATGGCTTAATTTTCCTAATTTAGGGGGAGAGAATATGGGTTTTGTGCTTTCTTAGTGATAAACTAAACAAAATTATGTTTAATAACTTTCCTTCTTTAAAAAGGGAGAAATTATTTTGATTTGATTTTTCTTCTCTTCTTTAAGGCAAATTATGAAGAATTTGCGGGCACAACATTGATGAGAGCTATGGCTGGCGCAAATAGCGAAGAATGCGTGCCCCCTCCTTCCAAGAAAGGGAGGGCCAATAATGCACCCCCTGCGAAGGCGACAGTTGTCCAATATGGTCGTTGGCCGAAGGCCCCCAAACAAGTGCTGCCTGTCCAAGTGCAACCATCCATGCAATCCCCGGCCCTGACTATGCAAGTTACAACTCCTACACAATAAAGTTATGTTGGTCCCACCCCCTTCCCCCAGACGTTACCTGTGCCTTCAAGACAAGCCATAGGCCAAACACTGACTCCTTCTCACGTACTATCTGAGCTATCAGCTCCCCATCAAGCGTCAGTGCACTCTCCGTCAAGTCCTGAGCCTTCCATACAAGATAGAAGGGTTGGCTCATTCAAGTAAGTCATAGACCAACCTAGGGTTCCATTGATTGTAATAGTCACTCTTGCATCTTTCTGTAAAGTTATTGATCAATTTTAATGCGGGAGGATTTTTTTTTCAATCTCGTAAGCTATTTTTTAGCTGCTAGATAGCCTCTAAAGTTTTGATTTAAATTTTTTCTATCATTAATTACCAATAAATATCTAAAAAAACAGATTTTTAAACATTGTGTAAAAGTTTATCTAATATATTTATTAAAATATTAGCCCCCCTCCCAACTCGTATTATATCTGCCCTCCCACAGAGATATCCAAATGTATTTTTTTTGCTTGTCAAACTGCTCCTTCTCTAATCTTTGCTATTTTCTATGCATTAACCCCTATCTCTTCGCCGCTATCTCATAAGCGAATATTTTTAGGTAATTTCTATTAATAATCGCTGCATTTGAAACTCAAAATCCCCTATTTTTTCTAATCTTTACTATTTTCTCTGTTGCCATCATATATATTTTAGATACCTTTGAAACACCGACTGCTCTTTTTCACGTAATTTGAAAGAGAGATTATTCCATCTGTCACATATTGACTTTCTAATTTACACTGACTATTTCTATCGTGCCAAAGCTTTTAGCGAGGGGAAACCGAATTAACGGTTCAATCCTGGAACACTCGCACGGTGGCTTACAATAATTAAACTCATGTGTTTACCGAACCTGTAGAACGGAATTAGAGAGAAACTTGGACATATGCAGTCTAAGCAAATATTTCAACTTTTTTGGGACATTATGTAAACGGCCGGGGGAATGTGGGTCAGGGAAGCGCTGTGGGGCAAGGTTAGGGAAGCGCCGGGGGAAGCGCCACGGGTCAGGGAAGCGCCACGGGCTCGAGAAGCATCGCGGGAAGCGATGCGGGCCCCGAGAAGCGCCACAGGGATGCGCCACGGGTCAGGGAAGCGCCACGGGCTCGAGAAGCATCGCGGGAAGCGATGCGACCCCCGAGAAGCGCCACAGGGATGCGCCACGAGTCAGGGAAGCGCCGCGAGTCAGGGATGCGCCTCGCGGTCTAGAAGCAGCGCAGAAAGGGATGCGGGCCCCGAGACGCGCCATTAGGATGCATCACGAGGCAGGGAAGCGCTGCAGGACGAACCACGGGTCCGAGAAGCGCCACTGGGATGCGCCACGAGTCAGGGACGCGCCACGGGCTCGAGAAGCATCGCGGGAAGCGATGCGGGCCCCGAGAAGCGCCACAGGGATGTGCCACGAGTCAAGGAAGCGCCAGGGGAAGCGCCACGGGATCCAAGAAGCGCAACGGCTCAGGCAAGCGCCACAGAGATGCCCCCCCCCCAGGGGGTGCGCCACGA
>NC_142799.1:44756592-44788321 GCF_049724085.1 Artemia sp. Qi Xiang Cuo | reverse complement strand
CAATTTTTATGTCCAAAATTCACTTTGCCGAGCTAAGCTCAGTCCTCCGGTGCTTTCGTTAAAGGTTGGTCCCATCTTTGAGTTTCCAAACGTTTGTCAAAGAGATTTTGTCACCTGAATTATCTAATAACTCCTTGCATGATTTCTTAATCCTATTAGAAGTTGGACAATATTGCGACATTAACGTTACATGTTAATGACTTTGCTTTGGTTTCAAATATTTATATTTGACTGCTTAGATGAAAAATATATGCAGTCAAATTTTCTAATTTTTTTTATTTGGTTTCAGAAACCTGATTGCATATAAGTACATAATCAAAAGCATAGAAAATTTCTCCATATCCATTGTGTATGGGTTGTACTATTTTGGAAGAGGAAGATTAACTGCTTACAGCTACGCAAGATTTGTGAGATTTGACTCTTTGGCTTACGACTATCTTAATGCGTCTCAACAATTTTCTCCATTAATATTCCACGATTACGCCAACTTTATGAAAACATTCCAGCATACTCAGAATATGTCTATAACGTGAGTATTATTTGCCCAGGCCAGGCTGTAATCACCTGGGAATTGCTTTTGAATATTTTGTTCACAAATTTAATCTAATTATAGCTAGTTCTGTTTTTGTCCATAGATGGGAGTAAAGTCCGGCTTGGACAGTGAAGTCTATATAATATAAATAAAAAACTTTTTTTCAACTGAAGATAAGACACATTACAACTTAGAACGAATAGAAATCATTCCGTATATTAGGAGGGTTGCTTCTCCTCAATCCCTGGCTCTTCATACTTCGTGCTTGGAGAAGCTTCTTATTACAATTGAATGGCCCTTGGGTTTCAAGAGTGGCTCTTAAAGATATGGGACAAAAATCAAATTTTAGTCCAAAGAGCGAGATATTAAGGAGGGGCAGCCTCCCTATATACAATAATTTCTGTTTGTTATAAGTTTTAATGTTACAAGTTTTTGTTTGTTATAGGTTTTCTGTTTGTTATAAGTTTTACTTTCAATTGAAAAAGTATGTCTTTTTTATTCAATTCCTGATAATTTTTTCAAATAATACTAGGAAATCTGCGAAAAATTCCACCTAGAAAATTCTCCTTACTTTCATTTACAAATAGACTTGTTTTTTATTTGATTTTTGATCTTTTTTTAAAATTTTGCCGAAAATCCCCTCCGTGGACAAATTTTCCCGTAAATTCCTTTGTAACAGAAAGTTTCTCTCGCGGAAAATTCCCCCATGGAGGGTTTCTACCATGGAAAAATGCACTGCCCCACGGAAAAATGCCCCAGAAATTCCACCCTGCTGAAAACTTCGCAAGGGCAATTCCACCGAAACATCGTCACATATAAAATTAAAACGCCGAAGAGAAAGTAAGAAAAATAAAAAGAACTTTGCACAGGTATTCTGGCAAATTTCTCAAAATTAAAACTTTGTCTGGAAAATTCACTACTAAAAGCTTGCCTTTCCTTCAAAAATTCTCGCCGTGGAACATACCCTCACTGAAATTACCCCCTTCCCCCCCCCCAAAAAAAAAAAGAAAATGTCGGTATGTTTTCCAATAACAAACACTATTTATAAACTATGGCAAAATTTTATAACTTATAGCCCTTTCCCTAGGGGCTCATCCCCAGAGACATACCTATTGGGCTTTTCAACTACGATGGATAAAATGGCTATCTTAAAAATTGGGATCGGATGACTTTTGGGAAAAATGGGACTCGGGAAGGAAGCTAGTTGCTCACCAATCTTTTTGGTTGCTTAAAAAGGGCAAACAAAAAAACAAAACAAAAAAAGAACAAATAAACAGGCATTCGTGATCTTTGTTATGGCAAAAAAACTACAAAATTTCATATTTTACACACAGTAGCTTGAAACCTCTTCAGAAGGGTTCTCTGATACGCTGAATCTTATTTTGTGATTTTCATAAGGATTTCTTAATATTTTGGTGGTATTTTCCCCCTTTTTAAAAAATCAGAAAAATTTTCTCAGGTTCGTAACTTTTAATGGATAACACTAAATATAATGAATTTTATATCTTTAGAATCAACATGAACAGCCAATTCTTTTGGTATACCCATTGTTATCAAAATTCCATCTTTTAAAGTTTTTGTTACCATCAGGCTAAGTCACTCTTTACTTTTAGTTCGTTACCACGAAATGATTCGAGAATAGTATTTTTTAAAATTTACAACCAATGAACCAAATGAGGGGCACTTTTGCTTTAGGAAACTAACCGACTATTTTCAAGGAAGTAACTGCGCAAAAGACATGATTTTTCCACTGTGAGGATAAGGAACTTACAAAGATATAGCCTATATGTTGCTCATCTGAAAGACTCTATTTATTTGTAATTTGGTTCATTGCTTTTGAACTTTCATTTACAGAAGTCTGTATTCTTCAATATAGGAATCAAGAGTAATAAAGGTCCATTTGATAATCAAAAGCTGTATGATATAGCGCGTGGGCTACTACGAAGGTATATAAAGAATATCAGCTCATAACCCCGCAGTAAGCTGAGTACAGAACAGATATGGGAAACTTATAAGGGTTACGCCGAACCTAAGCTGCTCTCCAAGGAAAAAGCATAATTGATGCCATCTATTGTTTCCTTACAAAATCATGAAGCTGTCTGCTCTTTTTAAGTATTATTTTGTGCAGCTCTGATGCCTCTGGTGCTGATTTTATAGTCATTTCTATTTTTCGTTTCATCTGTGTAAGATAGGCTATATTAGTGTATGGTGCATTGACTTTTTCTTCAATTGCTAATTTTCAGAAATAATTGGTAAGGATCATGGTTTTTGTTTAATATTTTCGAAATTCAGTAAAATCAGTAATTTTATATTTTACACAAACTAGAAGAAAAGAATCATAGACCGCACTTGTTGCGTCTTTTTTTCATTTGTGGTTGCTGTACTTGGTCTTGATGTGTTTTCTTATTTATGGTTACAGGTAGCGTAAAGTACAATGTTAGTCAATTAACAAAAATAACTTGTACCACAAGCCAATAAGGGAGTACAAAAAAAAGCACACACACAAAAAAGAAACAATGGTTTGGATGCTAAAACAGAAAGATCAGCGTTCCGTATGTGGTTATATTTATAGCTCATTACTAGCACAACAACCGTAACGACCACCATAACAAAAAAGAAAAACTAAGAGTAATACAAGAAATAAAACATGTCTTTCTTGCAGTACATACGGTTGTTAGCAGTTGCATAGGGATAACATGATTATCATTCATGCTTCGATTAATTTATAAATATAGGGATCTTATAAGGCCCTTTTCGTGCTGAATGCTAAAATTTATCAACAATACTTGATTCAGCTGATGGATAAGCTTTAATGAAGATCAAATACCTGAGTACCTGACGTTAAATTGATTGCTGCCACATACAAAAGTAATTTTGCTGCGGTTAAAGTAGACAGCGAAATCAATTCGTCGTTCGGTTTCATTCATTAGTTAAGCAGTATAGTGGCTTTTATTTTAAACGGATTGCTTTGATAGATTTTGTCCTTCTAAAAGAGGAAAAAGAACGAAAAGAAAACGGGGAGATGAGATACTAATAACAATGGCTAAGATGTCAGTCAATAATAGTTCTAGAGCATGGGTACTACAAAAGTTTGAAGATAGTATGATAGAAATTCTCCAAAGAAACTGTCTAAGAGTAGTTTTAGGCACTCATTTGAGCAACCGTGTATCAAACAACAATCTGATTTGATCTTATTGTCTAGGGCTTTAATGAAATTTAGTTTAAGGTGGGCGTGTCACTTTTTACGGATGAAAACTGATAGGTTATCGAAAATGGCGATTTGGTAAATCCGGCAAGAGCTAAATGAAATGCAAGATCTCCTTCAATAAGACGAGTAGAGGTAATTAGAAGAGATTTAAAGGAGTTTGAAGTTTCATGGGAGGGAGTAAAGAGTGAATCTTGTGAATAGATGAGCATATGTACCAAAGTTTACCCAGCTGGCTTTCCGCTGCGATGAGTTGTTGGTAGTAGTAGTTTTATGTTATAAATTTCTCTGTCTTATATGCCGGCAAACGAATACTACCCAGATTTCTGATAGTGATTAAACAACCCATATTAACATCTAATTAGTCATTTTCTATATTCATTTCAAAATTTAAATTATTAGCTCATCTGAATACGATACTGCTAAATGAAATTTCTTATATTTTCCTCTTACCATAACTAGGACAGAAGCAAGGACCATCACGTAATGTCACCTTCTCTAGATAATTCAATCTTACTGTAAATATCATGGAATTCTTCTTTGCTGAAAGGGTCTATTTTATGCCCTTGTTTTCAAGCTCGACTTCGAAATAGTTGTTCACCCTTTGAAAAAAAAATATTCAACTCGACCAATTGTTGGTTGGACTGTCAATTGGCAATCCTTTGCTTTGCCTGATACTTTGAAAATTTCTGTAAGAATTTCTTTTTAAGTTTCAAATTTAACTTCAGGAGGGGACATATCTACAACAATGTCAACATATCAGGGAACAAAGAAGGTGCTGGCATCTACTATGAATATATGACGGTTTTTATTGACGAACTTCGGACCTATCAAGAAAAACTGAGAGATGAGATATTGTAAGTAAATAATCAAGCCAAGGATTTCAAGAAGCAGGCCTACTATATTATAAATAATCAAACCAACTAGATAGACATCAAATGTAGAAAAAAGGAAATTATGACGGGTATTAAAATATTCAGTATTTTGCTTTTTTTTACGATTGCAACTGCGCAAAATAGAAGGATCGAAGAGAAATGAATCATTTTGTTAATAATGCTTAACGATAGACTACTCATGTTATTTCGCCATTAAAATTATTCTCATTTAAATATCAATAAAAGATCTTTTTTTATTTCCATCGTGCCAATTCGATCTGGTCAAACTTGGTAATTTTGCCTGGTATCAAAGTTATGAATATGAAAAATCCAAGCAAAGTTGAAATAAAAATCTTAATTAAAAATTAGATTTACAATCAAACTGCCAATTAAAATCCATAGTTTGCAATCTATCATTCAATATTTCAAATTAACCATTAATACAAAGGTTCTTATAAGACAAGCAGGCAAAAAAATATCCCCAGCCCGTTATAGGGACTGTAGGCTGTAGTTGGTACTGTAGGCCCAAGACTACTGGAAAGAAACTTTTTGAAAAACAGCTCAATCTTGATGTTTGTGCTTGGATAAAAAAAAACAGAGAAAATATGTAGAAACGATTTAAATTTGTAATGTAAGACAGGTTAAATCAATAAGGTACGAAAATACCGTGAAAAATCGTACTCTAACTACCATGATTCGATAATCATTATTTATGCTGAGCTACCTTTATAAACGATCCTGGATTACTGTCATCACTTTTTTCATAGCAGTGCAAAAACTTCAAATTACAGATTTGCTACTCTTTATGTTATAAAACAAAATAGAAGATCCAGTTGCCTGATGAAACTTTTTACAGATATTCGGCCAAAAAATTTTCTTGTAAAGATAATCAGATTGAGTAAGGTTTCGAAGTTACTTGCTCTACTTCAGCTCTTCCAGGGAGTATGTTTTCATTTTTTAGGGATATAAAAAAAAACGCCACATCAAAAGACATTTGAAAAAAACGAGGAGTTTTTGTTGGAGGATTTTTTAGAAATTGATTTTTTAGAAATTCCTCAGAGAAGTAACGCCTTAGCAAGAGTTAGCTTCACAACAGAATCACCCTTTAAGTGTTCAAGCAGAGCAACATGAGGATATTTATTAACACTAAAAGCCTGTAAGGGCTATAGTTAACACAATAATACGATTCATTGTAAGCAAAAGCAATAGCAGGTCTAAAAAGGCTTAAAATTTGGATTTATTAAAGGTAAATAAAGAGAAAATATTAGAAATATGTTTTGTTTTCAGTAAAATGAAAATTATGTTCTGGTCTTTAGAAGGCACGTGCATTGTCAGTCCTACTCCTCTTAGATTCTGCTCGTTTTAAGTTTAACTCAGTTATTTATTGTAATTGCTGTTTACTTAGGGTTTCATTTGTTTATTGATGGTAATATATGGTAATTTTACGCTTCAAAGATTATTTTACGTTATTTCTGCTCATCTTTGGTTTAATGTCGCTCTTCAATTTTCTTTGAAAAACGTCTTTTGTGAAAGAAAGTTTTTAAAAATATTAACTGTGCTCGTTTTTTTATTGACATTGTCTTTTCCATTCGTTAAGAAAAGAATATTTTAAATTTTTTTGGTTTTTCTCAATAAGAATCTAGATTTTCGATTACAAATTATATTTTTGAAAAAATTATTTTGAACCTGGATAAGCTTACACGCTTTTGATTTAGTTAAATAGTAAGAGTAAAAGTAGTAATAGTAGTAGCCCTGATAGTTTCGACTTATTACCCTCAGTTGTCCGCAAGATATTCCTGATACGTTTTATTGACAACCAGTATCCACATAATGCCTTTTTATTTATTTTGATGTAACGTAAATTTTTCTGAAAGTTTCTTCTTTACACCATATTCCAGTACCAAGATATCCATCCTGGATATCTTAATAACCTGGTCTATTTTGACAGCCTGGATGCACTGGAAGTATTTTGATTTGGTTTAATAGTAGCAGTAATAGTAGCAGTAGTAGAATTAGAAGTAGTAGCAAAAGTGGTGGTAATATTTTTAGCCCTAAAATTTCCAGCTTAATAGCCTTGGTATTAGCAATAGTTGTAGTCCTATTAGCAGAAGTAATAGTAGGAGCATTGAGAGTAGTATTAGTAGTAACCTATCATGAGCTCTCGTACGAACATAATTTATTCATGTTTTTATGGGTTTTGTCACTGAGAATGAAAAAACAGGATTTTTCTCACTTTGATGGTTGTTTCTTGGATGTCAACAACAATTGAAGGATGTTTCATGGATGTCAACAACAATTTATGTATGTTTTTATGGTTTTTGTCACTGAAAATAAAAAACAGGATTTTCTCACTTTGATGGATGTTTCCTGGATGTCAACAACAATTGAATAATGTGTCTTGGCTGTCAACGGAAATTTATGGATGTTTTTATGGTTTATGTTACTGAGAATGAAAAAACTGGAATTTTCTAACTTCGATGGATTTTTCATGGATTTCAATAACAATTGAAGGATGTTTAATGGATGTTAACAGCAATTTATGTATGTTTTTATGGTTTTTGTCACTGGTAATGAAAAAACAGGATGTTTCTCACTTTGATGTATTTTCATGGTTTATTAATGTCTAATGGGGTCAAGGTCGATTTATTTGTTGTTGTTTGGCCAGGTGTAATGCATGTTTTTATGGTTTTTGTCACTGAGAATGAAAAAACAGGATTTTTCTCACTTTGATGTATTTTCAAGGTCAATTGATTTGTTGGTGTTCGTCCAGGAGAATTGTCTCTAGGCGAAGTTTGCGCATGCACATTAACGGTGGGGAAGAGATATATTGATCTAGGACTCGAGGGGGAAGTGAATTTCCGAGAACTTGATTTACATAATCGCTAGGGAGAATGTATTGACTCACGAAAGTGAAATTGGAAATGACATCACTTGTTTCCTAGGAATTATACGGGACTCTAAACAGATAAATTAATATTCTATTTTTGAATACGGCTTCTCTGATCTTTAGACTTAGTGATAAAATTAATATTCTATCGAAACCATAATAGTGTAGCTAGGAACATCTTAGAAATGAAGAGATTAACGCGGGAAAGGGTTTCCTAGGAATTTCAAATGTGACAGCGCAGGGATGCCAAAACAAAAGGAACACGCAGAAATTACGTTTAGGGATTATTTGGGCGAAACCGTTTTGAGACATTTTAGAAGATGATTTAAGCGAAACCATTTGAGGTATTTTAGAAGATGATTTTAGAAGATGATTTAGAAGAGGCTTTGAGGGTGAAACTCTGTGGTAGTTATAATACACAAGTTCCATTTGAACAGTCTTGTGAGGTCCCCTACCCCAACCCCAAAGGGTCCTCCTACACCAACCCCAAAGGTTCCACCCCCCCCCCCCAACCCCAATGGGCCTCCAAAGGTCCCCGGACCCCCAAACTCCCCCGGGCCCCCAATTGCCCCCCGATCCCCCAAAGGCCCCCGAGCCCCCAAAGCCCCCCCATTTTATTTAATACTTTTTATGTGCACGTGACACATAGAAGGGCCCCCACATTTCAAAAGGCTTTATTATATCTTTTCAGAACAAGTTCTTTTCTTAATATTCCCTCCTAAACCAATTTTATAAGTTGAAGTACTCATCCTTTTCACTACTACGTTACTTTATGGCTTTTTGAATATCCCATCACCAAGCAGTACTTTTCAAAAGAATTTTTTATATTATTTCAGAACAAGTTCTTTAAGTAATGTCCCGCCTAAACCAATTTTACAACTTGAAGTACTCATCCTTTTCACCCACAACTTTACTTTATGGCTTTTTGAATATCCCATCACCAAGCAGTACTTTTCAAAAGAATTTTTTATATTATTTCAGAACAAGTTCTTTACGTATTGTCCCTCCTTTATTTCTTTTTCACTGAAAAAATTCAGAATCTTAGTTGAACTTTTCTTCTGCCGGGAAAATATTCATAACTATGGTATAGCTTTTTCTATCTACTAGGGAAAAATTTAGAATAGAACTTTAAATTTCTTTATGTCTTGGTGAATATAAAACTGAAGTGGAAAATTTTTATTTTCTCTGAAGAAAATGGAATTTAATTGCGTTCATTGGTAAAATTCTGAAGAGAACTTGAAATTTTCTATCTTATGTGAAAAATTTGGAACATTATTTAGATTTTTTTCATCTCTTTGGGAGACATCAGAAGTGAAGTGAAATTTTTTTTTTATTATTTGGAAAAATAGAATTGAACAATAACTTATTTCTTTTCATTGAGAACATTTAGAATTAAAGTGGAACTTTTTATCTTCAAGGTAAGTATTCGCATCTAAGGTATAACTTTCCCTATCTTCTACGGAAAAATTTAGAAGCTTTTTATTATCCCTGGAGAAATTAGAATTGAAGTATGTTCTTTGGTAAAATTCAGAAGAGAACATGAACTTTTCTATCTTCTATGAAAAATTTGGAACAGTATTTTAAATTTTTCATCTCTTTGAGAAAGATCTGAATTTAAGTGGAAAATTTTTATATTATTTTGGAAAAATAGAATTGGTCAATAACTTAGTTCTTTTCATTGAGAAAATTCAGAATTGAAGTTGAACTTTTCTTCACTTCATTGAAAAAATTTAAAATTGAAGTAGAACTTTTTATCTTCATAGCAAATATTCGCAGCTAAGGTATAGCTTTTTCTATCTACTACGGAAAAATTTAGAACAGATCTTTAAATTTCTTTGTTTTGGTGAACTTAAAACTGGAGTGGAAGATTTGCATTTTCTCTGGAGAAATTAGAATTGAATTGTGTTCTTTGGTAAATTTCAGAAGTGAACTTGAACTTTTCTATCTTCTATGAAAGATTTGGAACATTATTTTAAATTTTGTCATCTCTTTGGGAAAAATCTGAACTGAAGCGGAGAATTTGGTATCTTTGGTAGAAAACTTGCTAGTTCGAACAGAAAACGAGTTATCACTGATGAAAATTATTATTTCTAAGAGAAATTTGCGTGTGTTAATTAAAAGTATGTTAGTTTTAAGGTAAAATGTTGTTACTTTGATGAGAAGGTTTGTTAGTGTTAAGCAAAACTTGCCACTTCTGACAGAAAAGCTGTTATCACAATAAAAAAATGTTACTTCTAAGAAAACTTTGGTATCTTTGACAGAAAACTTGCTAGTTCGAACAGAAAAAGTGTTATCACTGATAAAAAAAATTATTTCTAAGAGAAATTTGCGTGTGTTCAGTAAAAGTATGTTAGAATTAAGGTAAAATGTCGTTATTTTGATGAGAAGGTTTGTTAGTGTTAAGCAGAACTTGCTACTTCTGACAGAAAAGTTGTTATCACAGTCAAAAAATGTTACTTCTAAGAAAAAATTTGGTATCTTTGGTAGAAAACTTGCTAGATCGAACAGAAAAAGTGTTATCATAGATGAACAATATTAATTCTAAGAGAAATTTGTGTGTGTTCAGTAAAAGTATGTTAGTATTAAGGTAAAATGTCGTTACTTTGATGAGAAGGTTTGTTAGTGTTAAGCAGAACTTGCTACTTCTGAAAGAAAAGTTGTTATCACAGTCAAAAAAATGTAACTTCTAAGAAAAAATTTGGTATCTTTGATAGAAAACTTGGTAGTTCGAACAGAAAAAGTGTTATTATTGATGAAAAATATTATTTCTAAGAGGGATTTGTGTGTGTTCAGTAAACATTTCGTGGTATTAAAGAAGATTGTTGTTACTTTGATGCACACATTTAAAATACTTATGATTTTACTAATAATATTTGATTTTTGTTCTGAAAAGATATAAAAAAGCCTTTTGAAAGTATTGCTTGGTGATGGGATATTCAAAAAGCCCTAAACTAAAGTTGTGGGTGAAAAGGATGAGTACTTCAATTTGTAAAATTGGTTTAGGAGGGACATTACGTAAAGAACGTGTTCCGAAATAATATAAAAAAGCCGTTTGAAAAGTACTGCTTGGCGTTGGGGTATTCAAAAAGCCATAAAGTAAAGTTGTGGTGAAAAGGATGAGTACTTCAAGTTGTAAAATTGGTTTAGGCGGGACATTACGCAAAGAACTTGTTCTGAAATAATATAAAAAAGTCTTTTGAAAAGTACTTCTTGGCGTTGGGGTATTCAAAAAGTCGTAAGGTAAAGTTGTGGTGAAAAGGATGAGTACATCAACTTGTAAAATGGGTTTAGGAGGGAATATTAAGAAAAGAACTTGTTCTGAAAAGATATAATAAAGCCTTTTGAAATGTGGGGGCCCTTCTATGTGTCACGTGCACATAAAAAGCATTAAAAAATGGGGTAGGGCCTTTGGGGGCTCGGGGGCCATTGGGGGCCCGGGGGGAATTTGGGGGTCCGGGGACCTTTGGGGGCCTACTGGGGTTGGGGGGGGGTGGCGGAACCTTTGGGGTTGGTGTAGGAGGACCCTTTGGGGTCGGGGTAGGGGACCTCACAACACTGTTCAAATAGAACTTGTGTATTATAACGACCACAGAGTTTCACCCTCAAATCCTCTTTTAAATCATCTTCTAAAATTATCTTCTAAAATGCCTCAAACGGTTGCGCTTAAATCATCTTCTAAAATGTCTTAAAACGGTTTCGCCCAAATAATCTCTAAACGTAATTTCAGCGTGTTCCTTTTGTTTTGACATCCCTGCACTGTCACATTTGAAATTCCTAGGAAACCCTTTCCTGCGGTAATCTCTTCATCTCTAAGATGTTCCTAACTACACTATTATGGTTTCGATAGAATATTAATTTTATCGCTAAGTCTAAAGATCAAAGAATCCGTATTCAAAAAATAGAATATTAATTTATCTCTTTAGAGTCCCGTATAATTCCTAGATAACAAGTGATGTCATTTCTAATTTCCCTTTCGTGAATCAATACATTCTCCCTAGCGATTATGTAAATCAAGTTCTCGGAAATTCACTTCCCCCTCGAGTCCTAGACCAAAACATTTTCCCCACCGTCAATGCGCATTTGGAAACTTCGCCCGGAGACAATTCTCCTGGACGAACACCAACAAATCAATTGACCTTGAAAATACATCAAAGTGAGAAAAATCCTGTTTTTTTTTCATTCTCAGTGACAAAAACCATAAAAATATGCATTACACCTGGCCAAACAACAACAAATAAATCGACCTTGACCCCATTAGACATTAATAAACCATGAAAATACATCAAAGTGAGAAAAATCCTGTTTTTTCATTCTCAGTGACAAAAACCATAAAAACATGCATAAATTGCTGTTGACATCCATGACACATCCTTCAATTGTTGTTGACATCCAGGAAACATCCATCAAAGTGAGAAAAATCCTGTTTTTTCATTCTCAGTGAAAAAAACCATAAAAACATGCATAAATTGCTGTTGACATCCAAGAAAAATCCTTCAATTGTTGTTGACATCCAAGAAACAACCATCCAAGTGAGAAATCCTGTTTTTTCATTCTCAGTGACAAAAACCATAAGAACATGCATAAATTATGTTCGTACGGGAGCTCATGATAGGTTACTACTAGTATTAGTGATAGCAGTAGTAGTATTAGCAGTAGGAGTAGTCGTTTTAGTATTCCATTGTTACTTTATGATCTAGTTCAATATCCCTTTCTCATATATTGATATGTATAATTTAGTACTTTAAGCCGTATCTTAGAAATTGCTGATACGCCCTTTTGGTAAACTGCATGTATATAGTGTGTTATAATTTAGACCCCCCCCCCCAACAGATCTTGTAAGCTCAACATTAATACCATTAGTCTTGGTAATAGTAGTACTAATGTCTTAGTAGTACTTAGTAGCAGTAGTATTACTACTACTACTAGCAGTAGTAGTACTACTACTACTAGCAGTAGTATTACTACTCCTACTAGCAGTAGTAGTTCGTACACAGTGCATTGTTACTAGTTCAACATAACCCTCAGAATACCCTGAATGTATCAACTTACTACTCTATACCGAAATGAGATACTGCTTATATGCTTTTTGATAGTATACATACCTGTAGCGTGTTTCAATTTGATTCAATATCTCCTTAAACATATCCTGAGAGTTTCTCCTTAATACCCTTAGCCTTAGTATAAGTATTGGTAGAAGAAGTAGAAGTAGTAGCATGTATACAGTACCTTTTGGTTGGTTCAACGTCCCCCTCAGAATGTACTGAAAGTTTCAACTTAATACTTTAAGCTACTCTTGGGATACAGCTGTTACGTCCTTTTAATACCTTGCATGGACGTAGTGTGTTTCATTTTAGTTCAATATTCTCTTCAATATTCCCAGAAAAGTTCTTCGTAATATCCTTAGCTTCAGTAGTATAGAAGCGATAGTCGTATTTGTAGTAGTTATAGTAGTGGTAACAACTGTAGTAGTAGTTCTAGTAGTAGTACCAGTTGTAGCTGTAGCAGTAGGAGTAGTATTATGCACATAGTGCCTTCCTGTTAGTTCAACATCCCATTTAATATGCCTGAAATCTTCAACTTATCTCCCCAGTCCATTCCCATGATATACTGATACGACCTTTTGACAACCTGCATGCACAAAGTGTGTTTTGATTTCGTTCAACACCCCCCTAAACATTCCTTGAGTGTTACACCTTCATACCTTTAGCCTCACTAGTAGTAGTAGTAGTAGTAATCGTAGAAATAGTAGTAATAATAGTATCAGAAACAGTAGTAGTGGTAGGAGTATGCACCATGGGCGCCCATATGGGGGGCCCCCCCCCTGGCTGAATGATGCTGCCTTATTTTTATATTTTTGTTCTGACATTTCTCTTATATAGCATTAAAAGTGACAATTAGACGAGGTTTGCCCCCCCCCCTGGAATTCAGCTTATGGGCGCCCATGGTATGCACAGTGCCAGCAGAAGTGTCTTTTCGTTCGTTCAACATTCCTGTCAACAAACCCTGAAAGTTTCAACTTAATACTCTAAGCAGTTCCTGCGAAATTGCTCTTACATCCTTTTTGCAACCAGAATGCACATAGCGTGATTTGACTAGGTTCAGCATTCCCCCAAATATTCCCTTAAAGTTTCACCTTAGTACTCTTAGCCTCAGTAGAAGTAGTAGTTGTAGCAGTAGTAGTAGCACTAAAGGTAACATGCACACTGTGCCTTCTTGTTAGCTCAAAATACGCCTCAACATACACTGGGTGTTTCAAATTAATGCTCTAAGCCAATCCTGAGACACTGTTGGTTCAAACTTTTGACATTCTACATGCTCAGAGCGGGTTTTTATTAAGCTTAACATCCCCGTAAACATACTCTGAAAGCTTCATCTTTTTACCCCTAGTTTTAGTAGTAGCAATAGTTATGTAGTAGTAGTAGCATTAGTAGTAGTATGCTCATAACACTTTTTGTTTTTTTTTCAGCATCACCCCTCAACACAAGCTGAAAAATTTCAACAGGATATCCTAAATAGTTTCAGGGACATAAACTATACGTCCTTATGGCAACCTACATGCACATATTGTGTTTTGATTTAGTTCAACCGTCCCCTCAACATTCTCTAAAATTTTCACCTTAATACCCTTATTTTTAGTAATAGTAGTAGAAGTAGCAGTAGCAATAGTAGTACCAGTAGTAGTACTAGCAGTAGTGGTAGTAGTACAGCAATAATAGTAGTTGTAGTAGAATTAGTAGTAATAGTACGCAAATTTTCTCTTTTGATCAGTTCAACACCCTCCACAACAAGCCCTGTAAATTTCAATTTCATACTCCAACCCGTTTCGAAGATATTGCTGATACGTATTTTTGGCAACCTGCATGCAAACACTGTATATTCATTTAGTTCAATTAGGCCTACCCCCCCCCCTTAAATATTCCCTGATTTATCACCTTCACAGCTTTAGTCTTAGTGGTAGTAGCATTCACAGTAGTAATAGCAGGAGTATAAGCAGTAGCAGTAATAGCAGTAGTAGTATTAGAAGTAGAAGTAGTAGTAACAGTAGTACCAGTAGTACTAGTGTAACAGTAGTACTAGTAGCAGAAATAATATGCACATATTGCCTTTTGGTTAGTTGAACATTGCACTCGTCATGCCCTGTAAGTTTCAACTTAACATTCTAAGCTATTCCCAAGATATTACTGATATTTTCTTTCGTTAATTTGTATGGATAGGCTTTAGTGGGTTTTAATTTATTTCAACTTCCCTCTCAGCATTTCCTGAAATTTTCATCTGAATACCTTAGCCTTAGTAGTAGTCACAATAGAATTAGTAGTTGTAGTAGTAGTAGTTGTGGTAGCTGAAGTAGTAGTGGTAGCAATAGTAGTAGCAGTAGCAGTAGAGGTAATAATTATAGTAGTAGAATTAATAGTAGTAGTAGTAGTAGCAGTAGTGGTAATAGTAGTCGTAGTAGTAATAGTAGTTGTACCAGCAATAGCAGAAGTAATAGTAGTAGCATTAGTAGTAGCAGTAGTAGTAATAGTGATGGTAGTAGTAGTTCTAGTGGTAATAGTGGTAGTAACGGTAATAGTAGTATTAATGTTAAAAGTAGTAGTAGTGATGGTAGTAGTAGGAGTAGCAGTAGTAGTATTAGCAGCAGTGACAGTATTAATAGAGGCAGTGGTCGTAGTAGTAGTAGTAGTAGTAGTAGTAGTAGTAGTAGTAGCAGTAGTAGTAGTAGTAGTAGTAGTAGTTGTATTAGTAGCAGTAGTAGTAGTAGCAGCATTTGTAGTAGTAGAAGTAGGATTAGCAGTGGTGACATGTATATATTGCTTTTTGTTTAATTCATCACCCTTCTCATCACTCCCTAAAATATCCAGCCTAATCCTCCTAAGCCATTCCAGAGATACACTCTTTTGACGACCTACATGCACAGAGTATGCTTTAATCTAGTTTGACACTCCCCTCAAAATTCCCTGTAAGCTTCACCTGAATGACCTCATCCTTCTGTACTTAAACAATGGGTGAATTGTATAAATTTCAGCCTTTGCTCCAAAGATTGTGGAGGGATGTCATCCCTAGAGGCATAGTTATAGGATATTTCAACTATGCTGAACTAGATGGCTATCTCAAAATTTTGATCAGATGTCTCTGGGGAAGAGAGGTGTATGGGAGGACCCATGAAAAGGTGCTTAAAAAGACACCTGAAAAATGTGCGTTTGCCCTCCAATTACTTTTGACTCTTGAAAAGTGCACTGAAACTGTCAATTTTCAATCGAAGGAGTCCCTTTCAAAGTTTCTACGACAACCCCTTCCAGACCAAATACTTTGGCGAAAAGAAAATAAATGTGCTCAATTCACTCTTCACTTAGGCAGCGGTACTGCGTTCCTTATGAAAGTGGTCTCTATGCACCATACCTAAAACAATCAACCTCCTCAACTCCTTTTTCCCCAGGAATTCCTATCAGTTAATATAAAATCAACTCAATCCTCCTTGTAAAACTACCCTGGAAAAATCTCTTCCCTCAATCTTTTTAACTCCAAATAAAATTCAAAAAATGAATTACATCATTCTTGCCATATCAACATAGTGGGAAAAAAGGACCAACCCTTGACCTCACCCCTAATCTATAGTGCTACAATTATAAGAAGAAATCATACTCAAGCTTGTGCCTGACGCAGGTACAATCTTGATGCCGGTTTTTCTTAGAATACTATGTTTCATCTTTACTCAAATAGTCAAAACTAGAGCGATTCAAGGAGATATGCAACCTTAAAAAACCTTAAAAATCAATCTTAGCAACATATACATTTTTAAAAATACTATTTTTTTACCTCTTTGAACTTCCCCGTTATTTCGCAGTTACACAAAGAGACAAAAAATAAAGGCTGGTTGAAAAATAATGGTAATCCATAACGTTGACCACAGGAAATTCCTAAACCTACGCTATACATTCATCCCCGTCTATCTTGTCCACCTTGTGGACACGATGTGTAAAAACTCAAAAAACCTAATACCTGGCCATGGACTTGCAAAAGTTTTTGATTTGATTAACAACAATATATTCGTAGAAAAACAAAATGAATTTCAAGTTGATTCTCTTTTAATTAATTATTGTTTTTTTCTCTTTTTTGTTTTGTTTTGTGTGTGTGTGTTGAGTCTTTGAAAGGTTGAAATTACCTTTTTTTTTTTTTTTTTTTTTTTTTTTTTTTTTTTTTTTTTTTTAGTATTTATGCCATTTCTGTTTTTACCCTGTGGTTTGTTTCTTGGCCATAGAGCCTTACGGGGGTTCTATATTGAAGTGTTTTTGTCGTAATTTATTTGTTAATCAAATTGATTGATTGTTTGATCATAGGGTAGCCCACATGGAATAAATTGATTGCTTGGTAGTCCCCTGTTTAGTTTTTGATTTTTTTTTCTCTCTCTTCTTTTTTTATGTGGATCATTGTATTTTATGATTTTTTTTTTCTCTTGTTTATTTTTTTTTTTTTGTTTTTTTTTTTTTCTTTTGTTTAGTCTCTTAAAGGTGTGAATGTATGATGCTGAAAATGTTTTTGTGTTTTATGTATTTGCTTCATTTTGTTTCTCCCCTGTTTTTTTCCTGGCCATAGAGCCTTACGGGGGAGTTTATATTGAAGTGTATTTTGTTAAGTTTATTGATTGAATAAATCGATTGATTGATTGATTCATTCATATTTCGTTAGAATATGAGTCAAATGCCTGAACTCATAGTCTGATCCTTTCTCAATTTACAGAGGGATTCCTCTCATGTCCGGTCTTATTCCTTGCAATAATAAACAAGCTTGATGTTGAAATCTCTTATAAAGGGAAATTTTTTTATGGTTCAACTATTTTAGAGATGTGTTATAAAAAATTAAAAAGCAGCAATCCTTTACACCTCCCTTCTTCAGAGAGCCAGCTTGACCAACATCATGGAAATGAGAACAAAAACTTCCTTACGTTTTGCCAACACTGCTCTCCGTAAATTTTGGATAAATTTCCCCCCCCCCCCCCGACCTGGCCCTCCTTCTCCTAAAAAAAACATTTTTACACCAATAGAATTTTCCAAAGAAAGAAATACAAGAAATGTCTTCCTTATACAATTAATTTATCAAATAAGCAAATCTCCACTCACCCTCCCCTTTTTACAACTCATTGTGGAGTATTTTTTTTTTGCTTATCTTGAACTCTGTTTTTTTTACATTTTTCTCATTAAATTGTGCTCTCATGTTTTACTCAAAAGACTATATTGTGTTTGTATTTCTATAATACCATTATAAATTGTGCAAGATTTAATTGATTTTATCCTTTTAACGTTTTAACCTTTTTGACATGCTGACTTTTTTTTTAGCAAACTTTACTGATCTTTTTTTTTATTTGTTTTTATATTAAATGCCGATGAATGATTGCTAGGATGACTGCTAAGCCATATATTGTGTTTTCATGCTAAACTGCAGCTGGTGTATTCATGTATATAAAAAATTAAATAACAATAAAGAGAAGTTAAAATTAAAAAAATAAACATCCAACTAAAACTACAGCAACCGTCGACTAGAATTAGAACTGAACCTAAATAGCAGAAACTAAAACAAAAATAAACTGTCGAATTTTACAATTTAATTAATATTAATAACCAGAGTATTTTAATTTTTGTTTCTTTACCGTTTTTCTAATCTTGATTCCCTGTAATGTCCATTTGACACCGTTATTTATTGCTGCAGTGTCTTCGCATTAAAAGTAAATAAAAAAGGCAAAGAGAATATAATGGAACAAAATCTATTAAAATGAACTTGATTCTTTTTCAGACTTACAGTTCAAGAAGACCTTCAAGATGCCACCCAGAAACAGACTTTAAGCGTCGGAATTTTGTTCCTTGTTGTAATGGTCAGCCCTGTTATTGTTTCGCTGATAACAAACGCAACTCAAACAATCCAGGCAAGTGGTGTGAGAAATTTCCGTGGAGATTACCACTGAAAAATGTATTTTGATCTTATGGTTGACAAAATGCGTTTATTTTTATTTCATTAAGTGAAAAAAGTTATAAACATGAGTTTGTAGACAAAAGGGTAGTGAAATATTATTATTTTTCCCAACCTTATTCTTAAGAAAATAATAAAATAAAATGTTTAGATGGTTTTGCTTCCATGCATCCCATACTGACAACAAATAACTAGGAAAAAAATGGATAGGATGACATGGAAAATTAGTTCATCGAAGCAACTGAAAACTACAGTCCAAAAAGAGTAGGAACATTAATCAGAACGGTTCTTTGAGCCTAACAATAATCTCTGAAGATAAATATGCAGCGCAGGGGGATAGATAAACTGACGAAATGACCAAAAAATATGTTCTTTATTTTGTGCGAATAGTACTAAAAAATGAATTTTTCACAGGCAGACTAATAGTTCGCGTAGCACAGGTGCCGACCTCCTGTTTCTCTGCCTTTGGCCAGGAGTACTACACTGTATATGTTAGTACAGTTTACCTAATTATAAAACCACATAAACAAGAATAGCTGCTGCCTTACCGAAAATTAAAACTTGCCAAACTATCTGAGACATAGAAAGTCCAACCAGGGTTGCCACTCCTAGTGATTTATCACTATTTCTAGTGATTTTTAAAAATTGTCTAAAGAGAAAAAAAAAATAATCTGTACATAAGTCACTAAGCTGAAGAAAATCACTAAATCAACAAAAAAATCCCAAATTTCTAGTGATTTCACCAAGTGGCAACCCAGAGTACAACCTCTTTGGAGGTCAGTAGAAGAAATTAGTTAATCTATACCTAATTACAACAGTACTGACGAAACTAGTCGTGCGGTAACTCACAGAACTAAGGGTTGTGTTGAACATTTTAGCTTTGGTTAGAACCTACAATAATTTGAAGTAAAAAAAAAAAATAAGGAAATTTATTGCTAAATTCAAAAACTCAGTTGTTTTTTTTTTTTGTTCCAGCTTACAAAAAGTGACATTCTTCAAATAGCATATACACGCATCTCAGGATGTTTTTCATGATTTTCTAATATATCCTTGATACTTTTAATCTATTTACATTTGGAATCTGTTTGTATAAAAGATTAGCGTTATGCAGAGCAATTTTTTGGTTGATTTAAAATAAAAGAGACAAATTTACTCAATTAAAATCTATAATTTCAGGCTTTTTCTCAAGTTTTAGTAGAAAAAGGAACACAGATCAAAAGAGAGAGGCGAAGGTGTGATCGTCTCTTAAGCCAAATGCTTCCTGCTCCCGTTATCAAAGCATTAAAAGAAAGGAGAAAGGTAAGGCTTTTTGTCATTTTGCGGATATCCCAACTTTCAGGTTTTTTTTTTTTAATTTTTGCTGCACAGTTAGTGGAATAAAATGAAACTCTAAAACAAGACCGTGCATAGGATTCTAATCTTAATTCATACTGAAGCTGTCATCTGACGTTAATAAAAGTTCAATCGAAAGATAAAGTATTCGGGCTTTCCCGTCCCTTTCTTTAAAAAGTTGTGCTTTTCAAGTGTGACTTGTGCTTTACCTTATGTGAAGATAATCCCTTTCCAATTAAAAATTACTTAAAGGGAATTCTCATAATTAAACTCATACATTTTATATGTTCTTTCGTCTTTTTTTCTCATTAAGCTTTCACAGACGCTTTGAAATCAAATAGTTCTGTTCCATTCTCTGCAAATTCAGTTTTATTTAATGCTATATTAGATAAAAAAAAAACAAGTTGATTCCAAATGACAGTAAAGAGCGATGTTAAATCTCGGAACGAATAGCAATTATTTCGCATGTGAGGGGGTTCTCCCTCCTCCAATCCCCACTCTTTGCTCTTAAGTTCTATAGTGTCTTATAAATATTCCTTATAATATTTATTACAATTATATAAATATTACAATTAATAAATTACAATTCAAATTACAATACAATACAATTACAATTACTTATAAATATTACAATTCAACGACTCTTACATATCGACAGAAGTTGAACAAAAAGTAAAAGCTTAGGGTGAAGAGCAGAGGACTGAGGAGGGAGCAGCCCTTCATATACGAAATAATTCTTGCTAGTATCAAGTTTTAATGTCGCTCCTTACTTTCATTAGATTTTTTTTTAATTTTGGTTAGTTTTAATAATATACCCAAGGTCACCCTGAATGTGGGGAGGACTACCCCCCCAGCTCAAATTCAACTGTTTAATCAAAATTTGGCTTTTCCACAGAAGTGCTTCTATAACAAGAGCTAATTTAGTGTTTTTTATTTTCGAAGTAATATATAATCATCCAAAACAAACTATCTACTCCACAATAAAAGGAGAACTTTCACCCCCCCCCCCAGAACTCACACTGAGTAGGATACAATGAGTGGCCTTAAATCACGACAATTAGGGGGCGGGGTAAAATGTATGTTTCAAAATTGTAAAATTGGATTTTTTTTCTATTTTCTAAAAAAATACCAAAAAGGTTGTTTTTCCAATGAAAATACCCCCAAAATAGGCATTTTCCAAAATCAAAGGGGAGGGGTGGCCCAGGGGAGACAAAAAATCTGAATAACATATGCCTCCCCCCCCAAAAAAAAATGCCACTTCTTACGACCATTCCCCTTCTGAAGTTTTTATACTATGAATTTACCCGTTTTTTCAAACAGTTTCAGTGGAGGGGCACATAATATCTTATTGTGAATTTCTATATTTAGATAGCCCTATGTTACATTCTTACAATTTTCGTAGCCCTAATTCTATATATAACCTTTCAGAACACATTACCTATTTCCCTAGTTTTAGGTACTAATTCAATATCTGAATTTTCTTGACACATCACCTATTTAAAAAGATGTGACCTTTAATGCTGAAAATTTTATTGCCAAACTCCACCCTTATGTACACGTCTGAGACAGAAAACAATTTCTTATATTCTTTCCGGAGAGATTTATCTTGCGGAAAGTTCCTTTTTATTCATTTAAGGTCAAAAGGCTGTAATCACGGTTTATTACTTAAGTTATGTCTAGCCCTCTTTGACTAGACTCGTGGGAATTTTCGCCAAATCAAGAAAAAATTGTTGGACCTCATATTTTAGATTTTGGGTCACTAATAAACAAAGTTTATGCGCTATGGAACCCCATTTTTTGTTTGTACTGATATACTACTACTACTGCTAACAACTCACCGCAGCACAAAACCACCTGAAGCCAACACAGCTAAGCACACTTCTCCATCCCAATTTATTGCTCTTTACACCCTCTTAGGATGTTCCCATTTCTCTTATATCTTTCCTTACGACATCCTCCCACTCTTACCGAGGACGACGTTCTTTCCGTTTAGCCCTAGAAGGTTGGCCAAAAAGAACGATCTTTGGAAATCTGTCATCGTTCATCCGCAGAACGTTCCCTAGCCATCTCAACCTTTCTCTCATTATACCCCTAGAAAGCAGGATTGAACCACCTATTTCGAACAGCCTACTGTTTAAAATACGGTCAGTCAGTCGGTACCCAAAAAAATCCGTCTGCAATTTTTCTGGATAACATTTAGCAAATTTTCCTCCGTTTTTCAGAGCTCCCATGCTTGAGAATCATATTTGACCACTGTCATCCCTGCAACTTCCAATATTCTAATCTTGGTTCGCAGACTTATCTTCCTATTCTTCCAAACTTTTTTCAACTGTGAAAAAATACCTCGGGCCTTGGCTATTCTACTTTTATCATCTTCACTGCATCCACAGTCTTTACTAATAATACTACCTAGGTAAGTCAAGTTGTCCACTCGATCGACTTTTTTAGTTACCTAACATCGCCTTTTTATATTCATTTATTCCTAGCCGTAGCGACTTATTCTTCTTAACATTAATTTTTAAACCCATTCTAACATCCTGAACTCGCAAAACCTCTAAAGTTCAATCAATTTTCCGTCCTTTCATCTAGGATGCTCAAATCATCAGACTAATCTAAGTCTAGGAGAGTTATACTCGTACTTCTTCACTTGATTCCGTGTTTTACCATTGCCTTTGTTGTTTTCCTTAAGACGAAGTCCGTCAAAATGATATAAATATAAATGGGGATACAACACAGCCTTCCTGAATTAATACGAATCCAGCTACTAACCTCATTTCCTACCTTAACCGTAGTAGTGTTATTCTCGTACATAACATTAATCACTTTAATGTATTTGTCTGGTATAGGCCTACCACACAAGGGCAAGACCTTCGCCAACGCTCTTCAATCAGCTGAATCAAACGCTTGCTGATAATCTATCTAACTGAGGACTAAAGGTGTTTGATGACTCAGGCACTACTCAATTATTAACCTAAGGGTGAAATTTTGATTGTCACATCCTCTACCCTTCCTTAAAGCGCGCTGTTTTTCTCTTAAAACTTGTCTATAGAATTTCTAAGACTAAAAAGTTTCATCATACTAAGTAATGTGCTACCTGCAAAGACCAGGCTAATTCCTCTATAATTACCACACTCACTCTTACCACATTCCTAACACAGGGATTTAACTAGGGTTTTCCTAAAATCAATAGGTAGTTCCCATTTTTCAAAAATCATTTCGTCTCGGTTTCTTTGAGTGGTAAAAAAGAATTCATTGTTTTTTTTTAGTAAATTCAGAGACAACGGTGTTAAAAAAATCACACATTTTGAGCTTACTCCTGTAAATTTTGCTGTCAGTCTTCGCCCATTATAAGTTACCATTTTACAAAAATTTTATACTAATTTTGAAGCAAGAATAAAATATTTATTATTTTTATTTGATCCCACAGCTTGAACGCGCAACTTGTTTGAAACCGATTTATAAAGTGCTCAGTATTTCGAGGCCACTTGCTCATGTGTCGCATTTTCAAAGCAAATGCAAACAGTGTCAGAGGGATTCTTTAAAACAGAGCATTACATCTGACCCTTTGGCCTTGATTTCTTGAAATAAAAAGAGAAAAAAATTCAATTGATTTTTTTATAAGGAATCAATATATTGAAGCCAAATAAATACATGTAATAAAAAGGTCTCATCGCTAATAACCAAAGCTTTTAATTACGAAGAAGAAAAACAACCACAGAAACAACAAAAAATGAAAAAAATCTTGACTTTTTTTGCCTGGATACAAGTATTAACTACTATTAAATATAGAATTTTTTGCTGAATAAAATCGAACACTTACGGCATCGTTATTTGGGAGACACAATTATGCTGTTACTGAGCAACAAAAAAGTACGAGACTACAAAGAAAATATAGTTTTGGATGCTAGTGAAATAAACCAGAGACTAACAAGATTTTTCCAGAAACCATACTGTCGAAGCATATAAAATAAAACGAACTTCTGAAATTTATTTGGCGTATTGAATTTGATATCTCTCTTTGAGAAGTTGGCTTGTCCAGAAAGGAAACTAGAGATTAGGTACACATGACCATAATGAGTAATAGTAACAGCTATAGACTTCTTTATTTATTCCTCAAAATGGATAAAATATCCCGGTCCTTGGCTCTGTTGATGTTGACCCCTCTTGATCCCCCCCCCCATAACCATGCTGAAGCTACACCTCTGTTAAAGAGTGAACTAGTGGAATTGTGAGGATTTTGTTAATGACAAGAGACAATATCCTCATGACCCTTTAAGTTCCTCGGGACAACAAATGAGTTAATAAGGCAAATAAAGTGAGCAAGTGTGAGATTTTAGGTTTTCCGTCTCGATTGGACCTGGATTAAAATAGTTTTGAAACATAATCTTCAAAGGGGAAATAGAAAATCAGATCAACTAATAATAGCCTCAGATGAAGATACAAATAAACGACCTAAAATCTCCATGGATTTTGTGGGAGATGGGAATGGCAGAGGTAGCACAGAGAAAAGAAAATTCAAATAGTTTAAGGAAGAATTAAAACAAATTTGCAATATCATAGGTTTGGATGGCTACACATTGTGACAAGTTTTCGTTAATAGTAGTGATTAGGAGCGTGAATCGAACGAACAGAGATTGATATGCCCCTCATTTGTTTTCAAAAAATCGCTGCTGAGTCAGTAGACCTGGAGATAAAGCCCTTAATTCGTACTAAATAATTGGGACTTTTCATATATATAGTAATAATAAAAGACCGTGAGTTAGCCCTTTTATCTGTTTGTTTATTATGATCTTTTTATTCTGTTTTTTTTTTAGGTGCCGGCGGAGACCTTTGACTCGGTGACAGTTTATTTTTCTGACATCGTTGGTTTCACGAATATATCATCCAAGAGTACTCCTTTAGAGGTAAAACAAGTAGTCTTTTACCTATTTATATATGGGTCTTATATATATATTATATATACTATCTTTATATATGAGCAATAATTGAATATGTATATATTTATTCTGTTTCTTGAAAACGGCTCCATATTTTTTCGGGAAAATTGGCATCTTGGGATATTCTCGCATAAAAAACGATCTAGATAGGTCATAAATCTGAAAAAATTGTTAAGAACCTTAATTTTTTTCAAATGACGTCATGTACTATGTTAGTACATCATATAAGCATTTTATATGACATCATATATGGCATCATATAAGTATTTACTTAAATTATGTCACGCATAGCATAAATAACATTTGCAGTTGCAGTTACTATGAATGATGATTCTTTGGAACCAACACCTTAACTATCAAACGTGATAAGATGTGAAATTTGACAGCCTGGACTATCGATTGCGACAACACCAATACGGACAGCTAAAGCAAACGCCATTGCCAAATTGTCTGAAGTGATCAAAATGCAAAAACGTGTCAAAAATGAAAATAAAGAGCAAAGACACGGGCGGTTAGAAGATATGCGAAAACGACAATAAGAGCATGTTAAAAATGAAAATAAATAGCAAAGAAGCACGCGAATAGAAGACACACGACACCGAAAAAGAGAGGGAGTCAAAAATGAAAATAAAGAGCAGCGAGTTAATGAAAATCAACCTGGACAGTGGGAATCAAAACTTGTCAAAATTGAAAATGATAGCGATGATGATCGGGTTTTGGATTTTGACATGGATAAGGTCATCAATGCCTACTATACCTTTGTTAAAAAAACAAAGGTTCGGCGATGGGTATTTCATAATGACGAAAAATATACCAATGTGTAACGAAGCAAACAAATTGAAAATGATAGCGATGATGATTGGGTTTTGGATTTTGACATGGATAAGGTCATCAATACCTACCGTACCTTTGAAAGTCAAAAATATGGACTGGATAAATCATTGGAAGAAAGAGAAGTTTTTGTCCCACCCCCTGAACAATTGAAAGAAACAAAGGTTCAGAGATATGTCTTTTATAATGATTAAAGACAAGCCAAGGCAAAAGAAGAAGTTTTTGTCCCACCACCTGAACAACTAAAAGAAACAAAGGTTCGGTGATATGTCTTTCACAATGACAAAAGACAAGCCGAGGCAAAAGTTAAAGTTCCAATTAAAAAAAAATGTAATTTTACAAAAGGCACCACTTTTAATTTAAGGTTCATTTAGACGTCATGACATCAAGAAAAGGCTCAAATTGTCTGCGTTTAGAAGACAAGCGATAGTGAGAATGTATATATAGAAGCCTGCCGCATGCCGAGTGCCGGGGCTCCCGGTGCTATATATATATATATATATATATATATATATATATATATATATATATATATATATATATATATATATATATATATATATATATATATATATATATATATATATATATATATATATATATATATATATATGTGTGTGTGTGTGTGTGTGTGTGTGTATGTGTGTGTGTGTCTTTGTGTATATGAATACGGAACTAGAACAAAGGCATCAAAAAAAAAATCGAAATGACATTAGAAAACGGTAAAATGCTACTGAAGAGTACCTCACAAGGTGAATTCTCTTTGTAAAATTCAATGTACGAGCGGTTTTCTCATTTCAAAAATGGCCAAATATTGATTAATGAGTGAACTCTTTCTGGACGTCCATCAACATGTGTTTACAGACTCTTTCTTGATGTCGACGGAAATGGAGGACAAATTATTCTTGAATGCTGTGTTGAACTTTGTGAGCCGTAGTATGGAAAGAGGAGAAAAACTGGAGGGACTAGTTGACACAGGTATCGACTTTTTCACACCAGAAAAAATTTTGAAAGCAAAAGAATCGCACTCCATCAAATATTGCAGTTTACAACACGCTGTAACATTCACGCAAAAGACGAAGAGGACTTTACGGACATTTGCAGATGGATTCATAAAGCTCACGTCAAGAAGACCAAATTGTCGATCTTTGTTATTGATTAACTAAAAAAGATATTTTTTTTAACTGAAAGTAAGTAGCGATATTAAAACTTAAAACGAACAGAAATTATTCCGCATATGAAAGGGGCTGTCCCCTCCTCAACGCCTCACTCTTTACGCTAAAGTTTTTTAATATTTTAAAAAATAAAGTTGTGAGAACGAGTCAAACTTTAGCGTAAAGAGCGAGGCGTTGAGGAGGGGAGAGCCCCTTTCATATACGGAATAATTTCTGTTCGTTTTATAGTGAGGTTCTCTGATACGCTGAATCTGATAGTATAATTTTTTATTAAGGTTCTATGACTTTTAGGGCTTGTTCCCACTTTTTCGAAAATAAGGCATATATTCTCAGGCACGTAACTTTTGATGGGTAAGACTAAACTCGATGAAACGTATATATTTGAAATAACCATAAAAATCTGATTCTTTTGATGTATCTATTGGTATCAAAATTCCGTTTTTAGAGTTTCGGTCACCATTGGGCCGGGTCGCTCCTTACTTACAGTTCGTTGCCACGAACTGTTTGATCAAACAGTTCGCGGTAATGAACTGTAAGCACGGAGCGAACCGGCTCAATTTCCGTTATAACAAATAAATTTGTTATTCCGTATAACAAAAAAACACTCATCCGTGATCTTTCTTCTGGCAAAAAATACAAAATTCCACAATTTTGCAGATAAGACCTTGAAACCTCTACTGTAGGGCTCTCTGATACGCTGAATCTGATGGTCTGATTTTTATTGAGGTTCTATAACTTTTAGGGCTTGTTCCCCCTTTTTCGAAAATAAGGCATATATTCTCAGGCACGTAACTTTTGATGGGTAAGACTAAACTTGATGAAACTTATATATTTGAAATCAGTATTAAAAGTTGTATCTTTTGAGGTATCTATTGGTATCAAAATTCCATTTTGAGAGCTCGGTTACCATTGGGCCGGGTCGCTCCTTACTTACAGCTCGTTGCCACGAACTGTTTGATCAAACAGTTCGTGCTAATGAACTGTAAGCACGGAGCGAACCGGCTCAATTTCCGTTATAACAAATAAATTTGTTATTCCGTATAACAAATAAACATGCATCCGTGATCTTACTTCTGGCAAAAAATACAAAATTCAACATTTTTGCAGATAAGAGCTTGATACCTCTATAGTAGGGTTCTCTGATACGCCGAATCTGATGGTGTGATTTTTATTGAAGTTCTATGACTTTTAGGGCTCGTTCTCCTTTTTTCGAAAGTAAGGCATATATTCTCAGGTGCGTAACTTCTGATGGGTAAGATTAAACGTGATGAAACTTATATATTTAAATCAGCATAAAAATCTGATTGTTCTGATGTATCTATTGGTATCAAAATTTCGTTTTTTAGAGTTCGTTTTTTAGTATATATATATATATATATATATATATATATATATATATATATATATATATATATATATATATATATATATATATATATATATATATATATATATATATATATATATATATATATATATATATATATATATATATATATATATATATATATATATATATATATATATATATATATATATATATATATATATATATATATATATATATATATATATATATATATATATATATATATATATATATATATATATATATATATATATATATATATATATATATATATATATATATATATATATATATATATATATATATATATATATATATATATATATATATATATACTCACTCACTACTACTACTACTATCACACATATATATATGCAATAGGTATCACCTTCTTCACAACGTGACTGTATACTAGGCAACTTTCTTTCTTGAATATATCACTCCATTCCAGGTGTGCAAGATAGTTGATCAGTTTTGTTGCCCTGTGCTGAAGCAGTAGGTCAACTTTGTCGAAAGGGCACCTGACCAAAATACAATATTCTAATAATGGCCACAGTATTAGATATTTAAGCATCTAAAAGATGACAAGATTGAAGTTGGTAATTGATGTTTTAATGACACGGGCGGTAAATCTGCAAATATCGACAAAAGAATATACCTCAAATATGTGAATTCTGTCAAAATGAACTCCATGATCTTCAGTGCAGTTTTCGGATTTTATTCTCTATCTGACATAAATATTTCATTCACTATCTGATATAATAAGACAATTATTTTATAAGTTATTAAACGCTAGAGACTTACCTTGATTACTGTACATGAAGCTGATTTGGGCCCAAGATTTGAATCGGTTTATGTCGTCTTTGATTTTTTATGTGTCTACTGGGGAGAAGATACAGCTGTGAAGCTAAGAGACTACACATATGTGTATTCTCACACCCAAATTGTATTGATGCATTTTCTTGAGCAAGAGATTATGTGAAATTTTTTCAACAACTTTAGATAAATACAAATCCAGACAATCGGATTGCTTTTTGGTACCAGTCATCTTTCCAAACCCGATAATTAACAGTTGCGATTAATTTCAATTAATTCTGGGTTACATGGTCTTCTTTTTGTCCATGTTGAGACTTGTGCCAAAGTTTATTGGCCTCAAAATAAGTGTGCACACAATCAACTTTCACAGAGTCAGGACAAAGTATGGAAGCTATAGAAATAGGTCAAAACTCACAAACAGTCTGATTTGGCCCTTTTTTATTTAGAGATTTAACTACGGATTTCTCTATGATTTGGATTTAACATGGCAAGCTATCTGAAATGTTAAGGCTTAAAACTTTCGAAAGAGCTGATGACCGATTCAGTAGCGTAAAGCTTGAAAAACCATGGAACTTGACATTTTTTTGTGTTTAAGCCATGCAGGTTTCACTACATTATCCAATCGATACATCACTGTCATTAAAAACAGATAGAGATAAAGCTAAGCTAGTAAAAACAGCCGTGTTCCACTTCATGAAAGTAAGGATAAAACATTCTATTTAAAAATTCAGTTTCAAAAACACGTTTACCTTCCTCGGTAGCTAAAGAGGTTGAAAAAATATTAATGTGAACTTTACGCATTTTGGGATATTGACACAATTCCTGTAGAAAATAAAATGCCTTATTGGTGATCAAGTGAATAACTTCACTTACCTGAGTAGTAATATACCAGCCTGAAGTAATAGCCCATCGCCTATTGCCCTGGCCATCGCCCTAAGTTCAGTGCTGCCAAATTTTGAAAAAAAACATTCCTCGCCGATCGCCCAATCTTTCAAATTAATTAAATTGTTGCCAAATTTGGTCTCCTTTAACCTAACGTACTATTAAAAATACTTTAACACAATTGACTAACAGCAGAGAAGATTCTAAGGGGTCAGACGCTCCTATTTGGAAATTAACCTAATCTGTTTGTTTATTAGTTCACCTTAAATCCTTTTTTTCGGTTATTCATTATATATAGGTTTTACCGCGTCTAAAAATCTTGAATTTAATTTATTTCCCAAATAATTTTTTTTTAAGAAATTCAAAATCCTTGTCTTACAAAAAAGCGGGCGATGGCGTTGCTTTGCCTTGCTTTGGCTTATTATGTCCTATACAGTGTTTTTATGAAATGAAAAACAATTTACCATAACATTACCATAACATTAGATATTTTCCTTCATTGCTACAACTCTTTGTGACTTTTTCATTTAACCAGGGCGATTTTCTTATCGCCCTAGTCTTAAAATTCCAGCCATAAGGTCAAAGAATGAGAAAAAGGTTCCCATTCTTCTCAAAACGTGTAGTGCTATAATCAAACGGATGAGACGTTTCAAATGAGCTGTCACTCGCCACAAATCGGAGCACAATCACGATTGACTCACAGCAGAGGAGATTCTAAGGGGTCAGACACTACTTTTTGGGACTAAACCTTATCTGCTTGACTAGTAGCTCATGTTAAAGCCCATTTTTTGCTGATTCATAATATATAAACGTCTTACCGCGTTTAAAAGTCTTGAATCCAAAATAGTTCCCAAATAAAGTTTTTTTTATGAAATTCAAAATACTTTTCCTACAAAAAAGTGGACGATGGCGTTGCTTTCCTTTGCTTTGGCTTATTATGTCATATACAGTGTTTTTATGAAGTGAAAAACAATTTACTATAGCATTACCATAACATTCAATATTTCCTTTATTGCTACAACTCTTTGTGACTTTTTCATTTAACCAGGGCAATTTTCTTATTGCCCAAGTCTTAAAATTCCTGCCATAAGGTCGAAGAATGAGAAAAAGGTTCCTATTCTTCTCAAAACATGGAGTGCTATCATCAGACGGATGAGACGTTTCAAATGAGCTGTCACTCGTCACAAATCAGAGCACAATCACAATTGACTCAAATCAGAGGAAATTCTAAGGGGTCAGACACTAATTTTTGGGACTAAACCTTATCTGCTTGACTAGTAGCTCATTTTAAATCCCATTTTTTGCTGATTCATAATATATACGTCTTACCGCGTTTAAAAGTCTTGAATTCAAATTAGTTCCCAAATAAAGTTTTTTTATGAAATTCAAAATCCTTGTCTTATAAAAAAGCGGGCGATGGCGTTGCTCTGCCTTGCTTTGGCTTATTATGTCCTATACAGTGTTCTTATGAACTGAAAAATAATTTAACATAACATTACCATAACATTCAATATTTCCTTCATTGCTACAACTTTTTGTGACTTTTTCATTTAACCAGGGCGATTTTCTTATTGCCCTAGTCTTAAAATTCCATCCATAAGGTCAAAGAATGAGAAAAGGGTTCCTATTCTTCTAAAAACGTGGAGTGCTATCATCAGACGGATGAGAAGTTTCAAATGAGCTGTCACTCGCCACAAATCGGAGCACAATCACAATTGACTCACAGCAGAGGAGATTCTAAGGGGTCAGACACTACTTTTTGGGATTAAACCTTAGGTTAAAGGAGACAAAATTTGGCAACACTGTAATCAATTTAAAAGATTGGGCGATCGGCAAGGGATGTTTTCTTCAAAATTTGGCAACACGGAACACAGGGCGATGGCCAGGGCGATGGGCGATAGGCTATTACTTCAGGCTGGTTAGTAATAT
>NC_142799.1:44746589-44756569 GCF_049724085.1 Artemia sp. Qi Xiang Cuo | reverse complement strand
GACACGAATTAAATAAAAGGTCAGAAAATATCCTTCAACAGGTATAGGATGTGGGTTATCACGCCTCTAAGCCCTCCGCTAAGGATATTTCAAGATTATTGATAATACAGCACACTTAATTTGAGCCATAATTTGACTCATATTGGGGTTTGATTTAGAATCAGTATCAGAATCACGAAGAATTTGGGATCCTTCCATAGCTACTAAGCATTGATCAGAATACTAAGTAGTCACTGAAGTCCAGAAGAACACATAAAAAGTCAAAAATTTATTTGTCAAAAATATTACATAATGAATTCACTAGTATATCCTTTTGAAGATCCAGCTGTTCCATAATCTGGATATAAAAGCCTGGATAGGTCTTTAGTAAGCATCCTATTGCCATTCTTACTTTCCATTTTGTTGGATTCAATAGACGACGCGCTTTCTTCGCGGTTAAGGAAGGCTGAAATAATATTATATATTAGAGCTCAAGGTTGTAACAGGATACTTAAACAGGTTGTAAAAGTTTACATTACGATTGATTATGAATAGATAAAGAAATATAATTTTTTGCCTTAAAGCGAAGAGCGGTATTAAAACTCATTGGTAAGCAGAAATAATCCTAGAGATACGGGAATCCATCCTTCTAAACCCACTCCTCTTTGATATAAACTTTAGCTTGAGCTTTAACGAAAGCAATAATTATCTTGTATTGCACAGACTTGGGCTATTTACCTCAATGCTTGGAGCCAGGGTTGCCGCCAGACGAAAAAATGTCGTAACGTCCAACTCTTAAAAACGTATTTTTTTATAGTAAAGTCTCTTTTCAAGGCAGAGTGCCTTAATTTCGCTATCAAGAGCGGTACTTAAAGGGGGGAGGGGACATTTGTTGCCTGTATAATTTGCAAAATATGTTTTTACGTAATCTCATTAAAAATCCTCCCTCCAACTTTCATGCATCTTTACCTTCAGGAAATTCCCATTTATTCAACTGTAAGTGCTGCTTCTAGTTTACCTGCAAAACAGAAGGACCCCCCCCCCCTCCGGTGCGTCGATAAAACCCCAGGCTACTGTTTTGCTTATATTGTTGTTGTTGTTTTTAATTGCTAATATTGGTGTTTTAAACCAAAAGTTGATGGGTACTACGAACAAAATAAAAGGCAAATCAATAAACACAGGACACTTTAGAGTTTTGAAGAAAAGAAGAAAACCAACTAGATTTTTTTTATTGTTAAATTTCAATAAAAACGATCTTAATAAATCCAGCTTCTTAAAAACATCCGAAAAATCATTTTAATCGCTCCCTTCACGTCTAATATTTTAGATTGGCTCGGTCTCAGTCTCACCTCCTCTAGCTTTAAATTTGCATCGCTCCAACATAATGATCTAAGCAATTCCGAGTAATAGAGTTTTTGTTTTGTTTTTATTTTATCGAAAAAAAAAAAAATTTCAATCGTTGTCTTCAGTTCCTATACGAAACAACAGTTATTTTTGCATAATATGCATTTTTCCGTTTGTAATTTGAATCGTAACTCCCAACCAAAAGAAAAGTCAGAAATAAAAGAAGTGTTCACACAATTCAACCCCAAGAATACTACCCTAAAGCTGTTTTTATGGGTCTCACAAGTCCAGGTACGCATAAAGAATTTTTTAGGGGAGGAGGTCAAACAATAAAAAACAAAATTAAGCTCACTTTCAAAATGAACTAAAAAGTAGAGAATTATTTTTTTTTCCTCAAGAATATATGAATATAAGCGAACATGAGGTGCACAAAAAGCATTGGGTTTTACTATTTGGGTTTTACACCAAATTTTTCTAGGTTTTAAAAGCATAAACGGAAAAAGTCGATGAGTTGAGGAAAACAAATAAATAAGATCAAATTACGCAAAAACGAATCAATTTTTTGCCCAAAATTTTTACTTATATTAAATATTTTCAAATTTTTAATTTACAATATATGGGCGTATAACCATAAAATTGATGTCTATATGAGGGTAATAGATCATGGCGATTCTGAAAACCACTTTTATTTGAACTTCAGACTAAAATTTAGGTATTCTGAGGTTGCTGTTGATTTTAAGGAGGTGAAATTTGTGCTTCCATGTAAAGGCCTACAGCAAGAAAATTGACGTCTAGAATGGGGTATTAGATCACGGTGATTATGAAAATCACCTTTATTTAGACACACTAAAAATAAGGATTTTTAAGGTTGAGGTTGATTTTGAGGAGGTGAAATTTGTGTTTCCATATAAAGGCGTACAATAACAGAATTGATGTCTAGAATGGGGTCCTAGATCGCGGTGATTATGAAAGTCACCTTTATTTGAAATTAAAATAAAAACTTTTATTTATCTTTTTAGGTTGAACGATGAGTATATAGTAAGCTTTTCTTAAACTTTAAATTGTCGATACGGATCGTATATTTGCAAAGAAGAAATAGTGGAAGAGTAAGGAAAGGTTGTTTTCAGAGAGAAAGGTGCAGTCTCGGTAAATGAAGCTAGTTGATCAAGGAATTGAGAAGATGTCACCGCAGTTATTGGGGATCCTGTTCATAAGTCATGCAGGTCTAGCTTCACAAACAAGAAACCTATTGAACAGTACTTTTCATTGTTGTCGCATGTGAAACAAAAGTCAGACACGAGAATCTGCCCATTTGTATGGAAATTTCAACTTCAAATCCGATTGTCTCTTTTGCTCTACGCCAGTTACCTCTTACAGAACGTAGAAGAAAGAAGAAAGTTTGAAGGTTAAAACGAGAGACTTTCAAAATTCACTAAGAGAGGTTTGTGGAAAGAGAAATGTTGACTGGTCAAGAGTAGTGATGACTAGAATTGTTGCGGCCACTGCCGATCTACACATTGCTGACGTAGTTTACCATAAATCTTGCTTCTCAAACTTTCTAACGGAATGTAATATCCCCAACACGTTTAGTGGAATTCCTTGACAGTCTGGAAAACAAAAATCTGGTCGACTCCAGAACTTGTATCAGAACGAGGCGTTCGAGAAAGTTGTTGAATGTTTCCAGGCTAACGATGATGAGCAACTAACACTGATCAATCTTACTAGTGATGAACAGGCTCATGAGCAGCTCAGAGGATTCTGAATATAGTGAAAGATACAAGACAAAGAAGATGCGAGAGAGATTTGATGAAAGTGCAGTATTTGCATAGATAAACGGCAGACAGAACATCATTACACTAAGAGCCATAACTCATGCGGTCTACAACAGGAGATGATCTTTTCAGTCACCTCCTTTTGATATTTGTAGAGAAAGATTTAGTAAAATATTTGGACTAAAGCCAGCTCGTTGACGATTTTGGAAAGATGAAACCTCGGCGGTCTCCCTTGTTACTTTGAGTGTTGTAATATTTTATGCTCTTGTTATATTTTTCCTATTTGTAACTATATTTTATCTGGAAAGTGTCTGCTGAAGGATAACCGAGATTTTGGTTACAACCCTCTGCATAATAACGAAAATTACTTTCACCAACGTATTGTTTAGGCTGGTACTACATACTGTTGTGGTTAGCCTGCGTGTTCAGCCCGAAATGTACTTGTCAGTGCATACGAAATTTGTGACTGATTTGGATTTTCATCCCCTTTTGCTTAGTTTAAATACTTATTCTTACTTTATCTTTATTATAGCATATTATTAGAAAACTCATTACAAAAGTAACTTATTGAGATACAGTGTTACATATCCTTTTGTTTTCGCTATTATGTTCTGCTGTTGAGTTTTTTGTTTACAGGAAACAGTCATTCTCGGAGGAAAATTTCTTCGACCTGGCTACAAATTTTGGCTCATATTAATAGATTAAATAAAAAAAAGTTAATTCAACTTAAAGTAAGGAGTAACATTAAAACTTAAAACGAACAAAAGTTATTCCGAATATGAAAAGCGTTGCCGCATCCTCAATACCCGGTATTTTACGCTAAAGCTTTTTACTACTTTAAAAAGCTTCTTATTTTAATAAAACGGATCTAATGTTTCAGGAGTCGTTCTTAAAGAGTTTTGCTAAAGAGTCAAACTTGTATTTAAGATTCAAGTAAAGCGTTACTCATCAAAAGATACGAGCCTGAGAAAATTTGTCTGATTAAAAAAAGGGGGAAACACTCCTTAAAAGTCAATGAATCTTAATAAAAATCATACCGTTAAATTCAGTGTATCTGAGAACTCTACTGTAGAGGTTTGAAGCTTCCATCCACACGAATGTGGAATTTCATATTTTTTTTTGCCAGAAGAAATATTACAGATACGTGCTTAATTTTTTGTTTGTTCTTTTGTTTTTCCCATAAAGATTATCGTATCAAACCAGTTGTCCTAGAATATCAGGAGAGGGCTCATTCGAACAGACATTAAAAATACTAGTGACTTTTAAATTACCAAAAAGATCGGAGGGCAACTAGCCTCCTTTATCCAGCCCCTTACACAATAACTCATCTGATCAAAATTTTGAGAGAGCAATTTTGTTCAACGTAGTTGAAATGTAAAATAACTATCCCTTTGGGGATAACTTGACCTCCCTTAGTCCCCGAAGAAAGGGCTGTAAGTTGTGAAATTTGCCCCTATTGTAAACATATACTATTTGTTTGGCATGTACAGTTCATACCACCGTGGTAGAGCATTCGGCTACAGACCAAAAAGTTACCGGTTCAAAGTAGTTTGTCCTAATTACCTAGTCTAAGCTGATTCTTTTGATGTTTCTATTGATACAAAACTTGGTTTTCTAGAGTTTCGGTTACTATTGAGCCGTGTCACTGCTTACAAGCCTACAATTCGTTACCATGAACTATTTGATATCTGACATCATATCCCAAGCAGTAAAAATTATTGCTTTGTTATTCTATTGATTCCTTTTCTGTTTTCACACAAGAAAAAATAAGATGAAGGTACAGATTATAACATAAACACTGTGATTGCAACTTGTCGTCTGGGTGATTTGACAGAGGGGCAATTAATCAATGTAACACATTACAGTGTCACAGGACGTTTCCAGTCCTCTTTTAGTAGAATTATTTTAAAAACATTTTTCCACAAAATATGTTTTTCAAAGAAAAGTAAAGAACTCCATTAAACAAAAAAAGAGCAAAAATCGAATCAAATAATCGACCAAGCGTGAAACTACCACAAATCCACATCGATAAATAAATGAAACCTAAAACGAACAGAAATTACAATAAATAACCGAGTCAAATTCAAAACGAGCAGAAATTAACATAAGTTGTGCTCAAAATCCAAATGCCTTCCCAAGGCCAGAAATAACTTTACTGAAAAAAATACAAATGTTTTTACTTTTATAACTTTAATAAATCAAATAATATTAACATAAAGAGAGAAAAACGAGCAAAAATGGGGTTTTTATAGGCCAAATGAAAATCCTGAAAAAACACAACAAAGCGGATATTTCGAGAGGACAAACGCCTCTCTTTTTCAGCGCAAAACGAAATAATGTATCCAAGGAAAGTGCTGAAGAAAAACACAACAAAAAACAAACGCGGAAAGTCAATGTGAAAAGAACCCAAAAACCAAAGAAAAAACCAAAAACTTAAAAGATGAATAAAATTCAATAAAAGTCAAAAATTATAAAAATTACAACCAGATACCTAACAACCAGAAAAGCGAGTCATTCGCTAATATGCGCAATTCGCATAAAATCAAAAAAATTATGGTTTCCCATCGACAGATAATAGTGAACAAATGAGAAAGAAAAGAAAACAATTCATTCACTCAAAAACAAAACGAACCAGCAATTAAATAAGTTGCAAAACTATGTCATCTGATTTCGGATTTTAATTAATGCATTTCTTGCAGACATCGTTTGAGACCTAAGGGGTTGTTCACGTGTTTGATTATATGACTGGGAAAGTGGTTCAAGGTTTATTTCAGGGATAACTAAAGTATCGGCTTCACTTTTGAGAAAACCGAAATATGACTCGTTTATTCTTAAATCACCGGAATCTCTGCTTAAATCAAGACTTAAAAGTCGGTATTTATAAATTTCAGCAGCTTCTCTGTAGTGCTGGACAATACCTTTGTCATGCGAAATTAGGCTAGCTTGATTAAACAAAATAGTATGGTCTGGTTTTTCAAAAATGTACTCTGCAAGGGCAGAGTAAAAATTTTCCGTTTTTTTCTGCTTTTTAAGTGTATTATTAATTGAACTAGAGTGCTAAGTTAAACTATCCGTTAGTCGCTGATCAGTTCTTCCGATATACCAAAGACCACACGAACAAAGAATTCTGTAGACACCGGAGTTTTCGCCTATCGGGATAGGGTCTTTACCTTGATAAATTTGGGACCTGATACTTTTTCTGGGTTTATAGTAAGTATAAATCTTATTTTTTCTTAGATTTTTTGAAATGTGGTCTGAAACCCCTTTAACGTATGGGAGACCAAGATAAACTGAATTTTCCCTTTGATTTGTGTTTTCTGTGTAACTATCTGATAATCTTTTAATTTGTTTTGCAATTACAGAATTTATTAAACTAATTGGATAACCATTCCCAAATAAAATATCTCTAAGGTGGTTGAGCTCTAAATCCAAGAAGCGTGTTGAACAAACTGCCAATGCTCTATCAACTAGAGAAGTGACAACTCCTCTTTTCGCAACAGGAGAATGATTAGAGGAATAATTTAAGTAACGGTCATTATGTGTGGGTTTTCTATAGACACCAAACTCGAAACATGTATCATTTCGGTGCACCAGAACATCTAGGAAAGAAAGACGCTTTTCTACCTCTGATTCCTAAGTAAATTTGAGTTTTGGATCCAAGAAGTTGAGCAAGTGAAGAAAAGAACCCAGAGACTCGTCACCATGTTCCCACAAATAAAAAATATCATCTTTAAAACCAACCCAAAATTCAGGTTTACAAAACCTTTACAAAATAGTATTTTCAGTATTTTCATTTGGCCTATAAAAACCCCATTTTTGATCGTTTTTCTTTCTTTATGTGATGTCAACCAATGTGGTTTAAGAAATTATAATATTAACATTTTGATTACTAAATATCAGTATATGTATATTAAACTGACAATGCACATTCATTTGTATTTTTCTCTCAGTAAAGTGCAAATTTTGTTCTGGCCTTAAGAAGGAATAGGGGCTTTGAGCCCAACATATGTTAATTTCTGCTCGTTTTGAGTTTGACTCGGTTATTTATTGTAATTTCTGTTCATTTTGGGTTTCATATATTTATCGATGCTGATTTATGGTAGTTTCGAGCTTGGTAGATTATTTTATTTTATTTTTGCTCATTTATTGTTTAATGAAGTTCTTTACTTTTCTTTTAAAAACTTATTTTGTGGAAAAAGTTTTTTTTAATTAATTTCTGTTCGTTTTATATTGACATAGTCTTTGGTAGAAGTGACCCTATAACTCCTACGATTCACCCCTGCTGCCATCTACAATTTAGTCTAATGCTGACAGTTTCCGAGAACTTGATTGCGTAATCGATTGGGAATTTGAAACACCTGTGCTGTCGACCTCAATTCACCTATCGTGAATCAATAATTCCCCTTAGAAACAACAAATTAATTCCCATTTAGTGACATATCAATCAATCTTGACATCACCTGTCAGACATTTTTAAACTTCGCCTGGAAACGATTCTCCAGGAATAGATCCAAGTCATTAATGTCTATGCCTCGGAAACAACTCTTTTGGTCGAACTCCAAAGGATATTAATAGCCAAAGGCCATGGAAACAATTCTCCAAGAAACATCTTAGCGATGAATTGTTTTAGCGCGGGAATCGGGTTTCTTATTAATTTGAAATGCATTATCGCAGAGATGCAAAAAACAAAGGGAACACGCTGAATTACGTTTAGGGATTATTTGGGTGAAACTGTTTTAGAAAGGTTTTGGAACTATTTCGGCAAAACAGTTAGAGACATTTTAAAAGATGATTTTTGAAGAGATTTTAGAAGAGAATTTAATGGTGAAACTCTGTGGTCGTTATAATACACAAGTTTCATTTGAACAGTGTTGTGAGGTCCTCTAACCCAACCCCAAAGGGTTCCAATCCTCCTACCCAACCCCGAAGGAAGCCCCCCGGGCGCCAAGGCCCCCCCAGCGCGCCCACGGGCCCCCGGCCGCCCCAAGGGCCCCCCCGACATCCCAACGCCAACCCCCGGCCCCCCCAAGGCCCATCGAGCTCCCAAAGGATCAACGGGGTCCCAAAGGCCCTCCACCGGTCCCCAACTGCCCCCCGGACCCCCAAAGGCCCTCCCTGTGCCCCAAAGGCCCTCCCTGTGCCCCAAAGGCCCTCCCCCGGCCCCCAAAGGTCCTTCGGGCCAGAGAAGCACCGCCAGGATGCGCCGTGGGCCAGGACAGCACCTCCGGCTGCGCCGCAGGGATGCACCACGGGTCAGGAAAGAGCCGCAGGGGATGCGCCACTGGGATGCGCCGCGGAAACGTGCCGCAAGATGTAGCACAGAGGTGCGCCACAAAAAAAAAGTAAACTAAAAAGTAAAAATTTCGAAATGTTATCCTCCAAACGCCCTCCTCAGACCCCAAAAGGTCCTCCCCTGGTCCTCAAAGGTCCCCCGGGCACCCAAAGGGCCAACCGGCCCCCAAGGGTCCCCGGGCCCCCACAGGTTCTCCCCCGGTCCCCAAAGGTCCACTGGGCTCCCAAACGCCCTCCCCGGTCCCCAACGGTCCCCCGGGCTCTCAAAAGACCACTCAATCCTCAAGGACCCCCGGACCCCCAAACGTCCTCCCTGGGTCCCAAAGGTCCTCCCCCGGTCCTCCGTCGTTCGTTGAGGTGTGTTGTCTGAAACCTATGATTTGGGATGTGTAGTTTGCTACTTCAGGCTTTTCTGAGCTAAGGTTTCCTAGTATTTCCTAGGTGAATGTTGTCTGAAACCAATAGTTTGGAATGAGTAGTTTGCTTTTTCAGGCTTTTATGAGCTAGGTTTCTTAGCCTTTCGTTGGTGTGTGTTGACTGAAACTTATGATTTGGGATATGTAGTTTACTATTTCTGACTTTTCTGAGTTGGATTTCTTAGTCTTTCGTAGGTGTGTTGTGTCTGAAACCTATGATTTGGGATGGTTAATTTGCTATTTTTGACTTTTCTGAGCTAGATTTCTTAGCCTTTCATAGGTGTGTCCTTTCTGAAAATTATGATTTGGGAGGTGAAGTTTGCTTTGTAGACTTTTCAGAGCTAGGATTCTTAGTCACTCATAGGTGTTTGTTGTCTGAAACTTCGAGTTTGGGATGAGTAGTTGGTTATTTCAGACTTTTCTGAGCTAAGGTTTATTAGTATTTCGTAGGTGAATGATGTCTGAAACTTATTATTTGGGATATGTAAATTAATATTTATGGCTTTTTTTTAGTTGGATTTCTTAGTCTTTCATAGGTGTGTAGTGACTGACATTTATGATATGGGATATGTAGTTTGCTATTTTTGACTTTTCTGAGTTGGATTTCTTAGTCTTTCATAGGTGTGTGGTGTCTGAAACCTGTGATTTGGGATGTTTAGTTTGCTATTTTCGACTTTTCTGAGCTAGGTTTCTTAGACTTTCATAGGTATGTGTTGTTAGAAAATTATGATTTGGGATGTTTAGTGTGCTATTTCAGGCTTTTCTGAGCTAAAGTTTTCTAGTATTTCGTAGGTGACTGTTGTTTGAAACCAATAGTTTGGCATGAGTAGTTTGCTATTTTTGACTTTTCTGAGCTAGGTTTCTTAGTCTTTCGTTGGTGTGTGTTGACTGAAACCTATGATTTGAGATGGTTAATTTGTTATTTTTGACCTTTCTGAGCTAGATTTCTTAGCCTTTCATAGGTGTGTCCTTTCTGAAAATTATGATTTGGGAGGTGTAGTTTGCTTTGTAGACTTTTCAGAGCTAGGATTCTTAGTCACTCATAGGTGTTTGTTGTCTGAAAACTTCGAGTTTGGGATGAGTAGTTGGCTATTTCAGACTTTTCTGAGCTAAGGTTTCTTAGTATTTCGTAGGTGAATGCTGTCTGAAACTTATGATTTGGGATATGTAAATTACT